>NC_043004.1:54831519-54846519 GCF_006345805.1 Octopus sinensis | reverse complement strand
CATTTGCACGCCGTGTGAAATGCTTAGCGGTATTTCGTCTGTCTTCATGTTCTGAGTCCAAATTCCGCCGAGGTCAACTTTGCCTTTCATCCTTTCGGGGTTGATAAATTAAGTACTAGTTGGGGGTCGATCTAATCGACTGGTCCTCTCTCCCAAAATTTCGGGCCTTGTTCCCAGAGTAGAAAAGAATATATTCTCTTATATATGGAATATAGTCATGTATAAAGCTATATAAAGAGGAATATTACTTACAACCGGTATATAGGATAGTTATGACATATCTTAAGATATGTGGCTATAAAGATTATATGTAATTATCGAAAAATAATGTATAATTAAAGCTTGCATATCTAAGCTTTAATGACATGTTTCTAGTTTACATCACAAATGGGATTATAAATATTTTGACATAATGGGATCCGAAGGGCGAAGAGTGTAGGAATTATCTAAACATAATCCCGGTTGCTGGAGGAAATGTTTAAAAATAAATTAGTATATCAACAACGACAAGATCAACAACAAAAACAATAACAACACCGACTACGACAACAACAACAACAACAACTACTACTACTACTACTACTACTACTACTACTACTACAAACGTTGCACCTGTCAACAATTATAATATCGATAATTAATGGTAGTGGCTGTGGTAGTGAGAATAGTAATAATGATGAAGATTAATAAAAATGATAAAAACGATAATGATGATGATAATGATGATGATGATATGATGATGATGATGATGATGATGATGATGATGATAATGATGATGATGATGACGTGACGACGGCGGTGATGATAACAATGATAATGATGGTGATGATGCTGAAGATGTAGATGATGTTTATGAAAATGATGATGATGATGATGATAAAGATGACAGCGACAACGATGACGACGACCACAACGACGACGACAATGATGATGAACTAAATAAGTGAAATGAAAAATAAATCAGTATTTTATATACATAAAAAAGCCTACTATAAATATTGGAAAAAGCAACAAAAAAAACAACAATAAATAACTATAACCCACTAGTCAAAAAAAAAAAGCAAAGTATCAAAAAAATACTTTATAACTGAAAATTATACTACTTTTACTGTGATGATTGATTTTCTAACCAGATTAAATTTTGTCACAATTATAAATACACAAAACTGTCAACGGCATTTTAACTTGTGTGAGATTTTGTAAACGGAAACTCAGAAGAAGTTGTAAATAAAATGGCGATACATGTGAGCACGGTAGAAGCATTCAGTGAGCATGCGCTTAAAAAAAATTATGTATGTACATATGTATATATGGTGGAATGTATGGATGCATATTATTACTTGTATGTCTTTGTAGGTGCTTATATATATATATGTGTGTGTCTGTATGTGTGTGTATATATATATGTATATATATTCACTATGAGGGCTAGTTATATATATGCATAATTAAGGATAAAATCAATTAATGATATTATGAGTGGCCAGCATGTAGCATCTAATAAAAACCATATAAGTAAATATTGATATGAATATATAATCATATAGATATATTTATAATTTAGGGTACTGAGAAACAGCAACCTACCCGCTAGAGCTAGACGTCAAAAGACTCTAAAAACCACTTCAAATTACACTCCATAAGTACAAGGCTGAAGGCGTGTAAATGAATAAAAGAGATTTAGTAAAATTTTGAGGTTAATTCTAGAACGTTCGATTTCTGGTTTAATAATACAAATTACTTTACCGTCATCAGTAGAATATACCAGAAGTACATATAAATATATGTTGGTACATATATTTATATGTACTTCTGGTATATTCTACTGATGACGGTAAAGTAATTTGTATTATAAGCCAGAAATCGAACGTGAATATATATAGATATATATATACACACACATACAGACACACACATATATGTATAAGCACCTACAAAGACATACAAGTAATAATATGCATGCATACATTCCAACATATATACATTTGTACATATACATATGTACATATAAATATATATATATATATATATATATATATATATATATATTATATATATATATATATTATATATATATATATATATATATATATATATATATATTATATACATTCTCATACAAGTACATTCGTATATATGTAAATATATACATATATCCACACGTATATACGACGTAAGTCCGATTATTCATTTCGTGCGTATTTGATCAAGATAATACCGCAGTAAATATCAGAATCGGAGTTAATAAATAAATATATATGCATATATAATTAAGGATAAAATCAATTATTGATCTTAACAGTGGTCTTTAGAGTCTTTTGACGTCTATCTCTAGTGTGTAGATGTTGCTTCTCAATACTCTTAATTATATATAATAATAATAATAATAATAATAATAATAATAATAATAATAATAATAATAATAATAATAATAATAATAAAATTCTAACTGGGCCCCACCTGCAAGGTCATGTGCTGTTTATCTTGATATGAGATCACCATGTCGCGCACATATGGTTGTGATGCATGTGCCTGGTGTACCCTTATCAGACGGGTAGTCATGATGGGTATACTGGGCTTTGTATATTTTACCCCAGTGTCACTTTGATGGCATGCACTGCTCTCTCACTCAATAATAATAATATTAATAATAATAATGATAATATATATATATATATATATATATATATATATGCATGCATATACAAGATGTATGTATGAATGTATATAGGAATCTATAGGCGCAGGAGTGGCTGTGTGGTAAGTAGCTTGCTTACTAAACACATGGTTCTGAGTCCAGTCCCATTACGCAGCACCTTGGGCAAGTGTCTTCTACTATAGCCTTGGGCCGACC
This sequence comes from Octopus sinensis, assembly GCF_006345805.1. NCBI lineage: Eukaryota > Metazoa > Mollusca > Cephalopoda > Octopoda > Octopodidae > Octopus > Octopus sinensis. Next base: position 54,843,665 of record NC_043004.1, on the reverse strand, counting down.
AAAGCCTTGTGAGTGGATTTGGTAGACGGAAACTGAAAGAAGCCTGTCGTATATATACATGTGTGTGTGTGTGTGTGTGTGTGTGTGTGTGTGTGTGTGTGTATGTGTGTCTGTGTTTGTTCCCCCCACAATCACTTGGCAACCAATGGTGGTGTGTTTACGTCCCCGTAACTTAGCGGTTCGGCAACATTGAACGATAGGATAAGTACAAGGCTTAAGTCTTGGGGGTCGATTTGTACAACTAAAGGCGGTGCTCCATCATGGCAGCAGTCTAATGACAGAAACAAATAAAAGAATAAAAGAATATATATATATATATTATAAATGAGGGTGAAAAATCGATATTAATTTAATAATACCATCAATTTAACACCAAGTGGCTTAGCACAAAAAACTACGGAGAAAATACAAATTTATACATAAATTATTAGAGAGTTAACTCTCTAATAATTTATATATATATATTATATATATATATATATAATATATATATTATATATATATATATATATATATATATATATATATATTAATAAAGTAGATAAATGAATTATCTTATTACGGATAATTCAAATGATAACCGATACCTGGGTAGCAAAAATCACAACAGAAAAAGCACGGTTGAGGTTACGACCATGGGGCCTAAAAACCGTGCCTTAGTGCGGAAATTTGAAGTTTTATATATTTAGTGTAGGAAGAAATGGAGCTGAACGAAGATTTTACAAAATTCCTTTTTATTATTTTCTACATATGTTTCAAAGGCTGCAAAGTCCCTAATTCGGATTGAATAAGGAGTCCATTTTGCAGCCTTCTCTTCAGGAAAATCCAGGAACTTAATTCTCCAACAAAATGCACAGCAAGCTTTTCGACAAACGCTCACGAGGAGCCCATGGAATAAATGGCACAAACTGTCTATCTATATGCGTTGACGCCAGGCTCGATTGTGCAAAATTCTTTCAGATGCCCCCACTGGAAACGGCATACATTTCTCTCATACCAATAAGTCTAATATAGTTAACCCCTTGATTTCCTAAGAAAATTGAAAAAAATTTGAATTAAATTTGTAAGGGGATATCCCTTCCCTGTTAGTATAAGAACTGCTAGTTGTCTAGAACTGCTGACATCCCTGATAGCAGCACTGTATCCTGCCATGACCATTGTGGACACCCCCTCTCTCTATCAAGTGGTTACATACGAACACACAGACACAGCCTTTTCTGTTGCTTGACCATTAATACCTGCTATATCTCTCCCTCTTGCTGCCTTCGAAACACACTGCCACACATACATAGACGCACACACACATACATGAAAGCAATTTCTCACACTCAAACACTCTAGCACTCATTCTTAAAATAATTCAAATATTAACACCAGTCATACAGAATACATTCACACTCTTTGATTTTCCTGTACTCCCCTTCTGCTAACCGGATTTTGACCTTGAATTATCTCAACGGACCTTCTCGTCTGCTTTCACCCAGCCTGGCGTCAACGCATATAGATAGACAGTTTGTGCCATTTATTTCATGGGCTCCTCGTGAGCGTTGTCGAAAAGCTTGCTGTGCATTTTGTTGGAGAATTAAGTTCCTGGATTTTCCTGAAGAGAAGGCTGCAAAATGGACTCCTTATTCAATCCGAATTAGGGACTTTGCAGCCTTTGAAACATATGTAGAAAATAATAAAAAGGAATTTTGTTAAATCTTCGTTCAGCTCCATTTCTTCCTACACTAAATATATATATATATATATATAGCAGCAAAATTAAGGAACGGCCATAATAGGCCATTCAACCCACTAGAAATAACAGCCAAAGCTTCAACCGCAAAACAATATTAATTCCGTAAACCAGGAGAAAATTAAAAAACATTTACCCTGTAATACTTTATACGATGCATCGTTTCGTCTATTCTTTAATGGTAAATCAACCTGATTAAATTAAATCAAGCTAATCTTCCATAGGCCGGTAGATACATCAGTGAAGTCAGCCAGATCGGGGCAGATATTTACACGAGGCAGCTCCACTACTGTCTCTGCAATATCTGACCTAAAATTTTCAAATCATCGCACTCGCGCCAAATTTATCGGCAGCAAATATAAGCTGCCGATTCCATTACGGAATTAAACAGAAAATTCATAATTAATCAATATAGGGTGGCAAAATATTTCGCAGAATTTTTTTGCCACCAGCGGCCTAGTGGGAAAAAAGTAAATAGTCATAGACCATTTATAAATTTAACAGCATTTAAATTTTGGCTGTTATTTCTAGTGGGTTGAATGGCCTATTATGGCCGTTCCTTAATTTTGCTGTTAAATTTATAAATGGTCTATGACTATTTACTTTTTTCCCATTAGGCCACTGGTGGCAAAAAAATTCTGCGAAATTTTTTGCCACCCTATATTGATTAATTATATATATATATATATATATATATGTATATATATATATGTATGTATGTATGTATGTATGTATGTATGTATGTATGTATGTATGTATGTATGTATGTATGTATCTATCTATCTATATATATACATATCAAATTTGCAGGAAAGCATGTATACATGTATGGTAAATAACTCTATGTATGGTCCTCTTCTAGTTTTGATTATTTAAAATTCTCAGCAAGGAATGCTCTGGTTTCTCACAACGATACATAACTCCAACGTTGGTATGTATTGGCATCCTTTCTGTCTCGGGAGACAATGGAGTTGCGCATGTTTTTTTTGTTTTTCTTTGGAGTCTAGTCCGGCTTTTATATTTCATGTCCTGATACATTTCCTGCTGTGGCTGTGTAGTCCTATACTAGACAAACACTCCCTCTGGCAGGTACCGCAAATGTAGCGAAAACTGCTCCTGGCTGGTTGTAGTGCCATGGTCTCTTGTTTACGTCTCTTCCTTTCTTTCCATTTTTCCTCTCTCTCTGTGTCACTCTTTTGTATTCCCTCTTTTACTGTACGTCGCCATTCTCCACGGTTGCCGGCAACTGCCTCCCAACCGCTAATATTGATGTTTGCAGGCCTTCATATCCCTTTTGCAAACATCCCTGTAACGTAAGATCGGTCTACCCACAGACCTAGTACCCCTAGCAAGCTCTCCGTAGAGTATGTCCTTGGGGATTCTGCCATCTTTCATACGGCTAACATGCCCAAGCCATCTCATACGTCTTTGTGTGAGGAGTGCAAACATGCTTGGTATTCCTGCTTGCCTGAGGAATCTTTGTTGGGGATATGATTCTGCCATTTGATGCGGAGGATTTTTCGGAGTCAGCGCAGGTGAAAGATGTTTAGGCGACGCTCTTGGCGTGTGTATAGCGTCCAGGTCTCGCTTCCATACAGTAGAGTGCTGAGTACACATGCCTGGTAGATCTTCATTTTCGTGGTCTTGGTCAGCTTATTGTTGTCCCAAGCCCGTTTGGAGAGTTGGGCCATCGCAGCAGCTGCCTTGCCAATGCGTATATTGAGCTCAGCGTCAAGGGATAGGTTGTAGGTGACGGTAGAGCCCAGATAGGTAAACTTCTTCACCTCTTGTAATCTGTGGTCTCCAATATGTATGTTTGGGATGTCCGATGTAGCCTGGCCCATGATGTTGGTCTTCTTAAGGCTGATAGCTAAGCCAAAGTCGTTACATGCTTGCTCAAAACAGTTAATGAGCCTTTGGAGGGCTTCTTCTGTGTGTGTTACCAGAGCGGCATCATCAGCAAATAACATCTCCTTGATCAGGACGTTTCTAATTTTGGTCTTGGCACGCAGGCGCGAGAGATTGAACAGTTTCCCGTCACTTCTACTGTGCAGAAACACTCCATCATCTGATGTCTGAAAGGCATGTGAAAGTAAGAGTGAGAAGAAGATGCCAAACAATGTAGGAGCGAGGACACAGCCTTGCTTTACCTCGTTTTTTATTTGGAAGGCGGCTGATGTTGAACCGTTGTGCTGTATGGTGCCTTGCATGTCATCATGGAAAGACTTGATGATCCTCAGCAGCTTTGGTGGACATCCGATTTTTTGGAGCAGGAGGAAGAGGCCTGTTCTGCTTACCGAGTCAAAAGCCTTTGTTAGATCAATGAAGGCCATATATAATGGCATTTTCTGCTCTCTGGACTTCTCCTGAAGTTGGCGTATGGAGAATATCATATCGATAGTTGATCTGCTTCTTCTAAAGCCACACTGCGATTCCGGATAGATTCGAGAAGCAAGTAGTTGTAGCCTGGCCAGGATAACGCGTGCAAAGGTCTTTCCAACAGTGCTTAGAAGGGATATACCACGGTAATTGTTACAATCACCACGGTCACCTTTGTTTTTGTAAAGCGTAATGATGTTGGCATCCCGCATATCCTGAGGAACTGTACCCTCTTCCCAGCACTGACACAGAAGCTCATGAAGGTGCCGAAGCAGGATGGTGTTTTTGCCGGCTTTGATGATCTCTGAGGGGATGCCGTCTTTTTCCGGAGCCTTATTTCTTGCTAGGGAGTCAACAGCCTTGGTGAGCTCTGCTATAGATGGCGGACTGTCAAGTTCGCACATGACTGGCAAGATCTTGACACTCTCGACTGCAGCCTCAGCCACTGTGGTCTCCCGTGAGTAGAGATCCTGGTAGTGCTCCACCCATCTACCCATTTGCTTACCTTGATCCTTGATGAGATCTCCAGTAGTTGATTTCAGAGGGGCTGACTTGGTTGCGGATGGACCGAGGGCCTTCTTCAAACCGGCATACATCCCACGGGTGTCGCCCCTGTCAGGAGCTGACTGGATACTCTGACAGATTTCCTGCCAATACCTATTTGCACAGCGTCTGGCTGTCAGTTGGGTTTTATTTCGTGCCTTTCTGAGTTCTTCGAGTGACTTTGTAGAAGAGTCACTCTTGTATTGCACCAGAGCTGCACGCTTTGTTTCGATAACTGGCTCCAGCTCTGAGAGCCCAGCATTGAACCAATCTGGGTTTTGCCTTTCTCTCATGCCGAAAGTATCCAATGATGTCGTATACAAGGCTTCCCTGATATAGTCCCACCTACTTTCAGCAGAGGAGGTTGGGCAGCTACTGAGGGCAACCTTGATAGAAGCAGCAAAACATATTCGCAGTGTAGGGTCCGAGGTTCTGGCGGTGTTGATGCGTGGTCGGCCCACTTTCTTGGAGCGATGAACTTTTTTAGGCAGAATCCTCACCCTGCTTCTAATTAGAGAGTGGTCTGTGTCACAATCCGCGCTGTGGTAACTGCGGGTCAATAGAGTAGAATTCAGAAAGGATCTCCGTGTAATGATGAGATCCAGCTGATGCCAGTAGTGAGATCTTGGATGTCTCCAGGATGCCTTGTGGGATGGCTTGTTGGTAAAGAATGTGTTTGTGATGCACAAGTTGTGGTATGTGCAGAATTCGAGTAGTCTCTGACCGTTGTCATTCATGTTGCCAATACCAAAGTGTCCAACACAAATGGGCCACGAATCATGGTCAGATCCCACGCGAGCGTTAAAATCCCCTAGAAGGTAGATATTTTCAGTCGTTGGTATATTTTCTATGACACAGTTGAGATCTTTGTAGAACTGGTCCTTGGTCTCCTCTGAGCTGTAGAGAGTGGGAGCATAGATGCTGAGCAGATGTACTGAGCCAGAAGAAGTCGAGAGGCGCAGTGAGAGGATACGCTCAGTGCCTCCCGATGGTGGTTCTATTGAGGAGAGTAGTGAGTTTCTCACTGCAAAGCCAACGCCATGTTGACGAGGTTCTTCTGGATCTCTTCCCTGCTAAAAGAAGGTGAAGTCCTGCTCTTTGAGTTTGCCGTTTGAGGGAAGTCTTGTCTCCTGCAGCCCAGCAATATCTATGTTGAGCCTCTTTAGTTCACGGTCAATGATGGCCGTTTTCCTTGTGTCTTCAATCCTGAGAAGATCATCAGATATTCCAGGACACATGGTCCTGACATTCCAGCTTGCCAACCGCAGAACTGGTGTTTTCTTGACTTTTAGTTGCTTGCCTGGTGCAGAGGTTGCAGGTCGCTTTTCGAGTCGTACTCTTAGCTCCAAGCACCCAATGGAGCAGGCGGCTTGTGGCGGGTCAGCACCTTATTAACTGGGGGCTGCCCAGCTTGAGGTGGGCAGTAGCTAACCAATAGGACACGGAAGTCCCTCCCACCGTCAGAGGTAACCCGTAGCGCCCATATTTTACGCCAATCTGAATGGACTTATCACTCGTGACTGTTACCTCCCGTGTTGTTTCTGCAGCTTTTTACAGCAGCACTGAAGTGTCCTCCCCAGTTTTGCGCAGACCTGGGCTATAGGTAAGAAAGTCCTGGGTAGCCCAATCGTCAGGTTTCCTCTCTCGACCTTGCTGATGTAGTCCAGTGGAGTGCAGTGCATTACGTTTGGCACCAGCTTGGTTGCAGGAGCTGCCGGAAGAGTGTCAAGTCGAACACTAGACCGCCTTCGGGGCTCCACTCCGGATTTCTTTGAAGGTTGTCTCCTTTCCGTAACCCTGGATAGGGGCCCATACCGGGTACTGTCAGCCGGAGCCAGCTGAGCCCGGAACTCGTGTCAGGCAGGGTCGTCACTCCCTGAAGTAGTGAAGAAGTTCGCTACCTACTACCTTTTGGTATGCACAAGAACAAAAAACAATAGCAAACTCACATTTTAAACTTGAGAATATTCATGTATATTTTCACTGTTTCGCGTATGTATGTATCCATGCGTACATGAATGAATGTATAAATAATACAGTTCTAAATTTAAAAGATGAGGACTATTTAAGAGGTGAATGTATGTATGTATGTATGTATATGTTTGCCTGTATGTAGGTGTATATGTGAGAATAATTATGTTATGTTATATATATGTATGAATGTATGTGTGTGTTCGTACGCATTTGTGAATGCTGGTTTCTATGTATGTATTACATATATATGTACGTATGCAGTAAAACCACCGGAAGGGAGAGACCTATAGCTGTTGTCACAGCATCCCTCTAGGAAAGAAACACTGATGTAAAACCAGCGGTTTCACGTGAATGATGGTAATTTCACTTTAGCCTGTCACTAGACAGTAATTACAGAGACTCAGCGAAACGTACTCTCATTATACAAGCGTTTAACACTATAGTCTAACAATGTACAAATTTGTAACCTCATTTGTCATTCTGTATACTGAAAGTCCAATGGCGATAGAAGAGTGACAGCGTGTGCTGACCTAACAAGTTGGAAATGCACATTGTTACAACTTTCGTCAGTCACACCTATGCTTCAAACCACTCAAATCTGTAACGGGACTGAGAGGTCATGGATGGAAAATCAGAAATGCCATAGACAACAAGGAAGCACAAGCAGATAGCAATTACCTGTGAAGATGGAGCAATCACCATGAATGTACGTATGTAAGAACATATGTATATATGTATACAAGCAAAACGCCCCCCGTCCAATGGACGGTGCTGAGTTGTCAAACATTTAAACCAAATTTTCTCAAAACATAGGCCTTATCTTTGAGAAACACTGATTTAATCTAAATTTGAGAGACCAGCAAAAGAAGAAATAACGCAACAGCTTATGTACTTGCGCGTACAAATGCACGTTCCCACGGCTTTATCGATCGCATTCTCACCTGGAATCGATTTTTGTAATTTTTTCAAGACTTATACACGCACTGATACTGTCGGTATCTACATATCAAATTTGAGCGCAATCGGATCGAGGATGCCCGAGATCATAGAAGACAGACAGACAGACAGACAGATAGACAGACAGAAAGGATTTTATATAATAGATATGATTGTTTTAGCTTATTTCTGAAATATTTTAGCAACGGAGAAACGAATTCTAAGCCAGAAACAAAGCTCTTTCAGACGGACAGTTGTACTTATATGTGTGAAAGTATATACGTCTCTCAGTGTGTATAATCTAATCACGTTGGAATGCATGTGAATTGCATAATATTTCTGATGCCAGCGCTAAATTTGGTTTGAAAGGTGTGAATATAGTTATGAAAATTTATACTGCATATCACCTAAGATGTATTCATTCTTTACCTCTAGAATCCCTACTAATTACATTGCCAACACCTGCTGTCAACACATTATATCACATATTACCAACATTTGATGATCTATTATCTCATGCTTTCACTTCTTTAACCTTTATACTTTCCCCTTAGATTCACAATCTCTTCATTTCAACTAGTTAACCTTTATGCGTTTCCCTTCATATTTCTCCCAATCTTAACTCCAGTCAGTTAAATATATAATCAAATTCACTAAACCAGTAATATTTATTTCAATAATTGCTTTGGAAAACTAATCTTAGTATTTGTGGTCAAACCAAAGGAAATAACTTAGTGCAAAATATTTATAGTAAATATGTAGCGACTTAAGTCGACTACTATAACTCACCTCAGTTATGCAATACCGGAAGTTTCATATCGCTACGACATACATACGTACGGACATACATACATACATACAACTGCTCCGAAATTTTCAGCTTTTAAACCCAGATAATAAATTCACAATTACACAAATAATTATTAGTTCACTTGGGTTTGTTTGTAAATACCTGTAGCAATCTGGATAAAACTGGATTTTCAGCAAAAAGTGGAACAGTAGAAATATGCAAGCCTTTTCGTAAAATCAAAATTGTCATCTACATCCAAAAATGGAGGTTTGTGTCTTTGTATCTTTGTTAGAAACCAGCTCCTTATTTACAGGACAACTTTAAATAATTAAAACAGAACACACACACACACACACACACACACACACACACACACACACAAATGAATAAACAAACAAACAAATATAAAAACATATATAAAGTCAACAAGTGAGATCCAGAAGATGCTCAATATAGTAAAAGTCTTAGTAACGTTTAAATCATTTGGATTTACACACCGAAATCTTTACCGAGGACTAAGCCTGCCGGGTAAAGAGTAGCTATAAGAGCAATCCTGGTGAAGAGATATGGAGATAATGATTCAAATAAACAAGCAAAACCTTTTGGGCTAGATGTATAAGATATACATACATACAAGCATATATATATGCAAATTGACAGAAAAAATTTTCTCTTTCAGCGGCTTTTAAGCTAGAATATATAGGTCACCTGCTATGCAAGTACATCTCCGTTACACACACACACATATACGCACACATACATATAGATAGATAGATAAATGAGTGTATGAATTCCATGTAAATATGTTTGTCTGCGTGTATATGTATGGATGTGTGCATGTGTATGTATGTGTGTGTGCGTGTATTTGTGTGTACGTGTGTGTAATATCATTTTCTGTAAATTTTGCAAAATTATTCATACATTTTTTCACATTTTTTACTCTCTCTATAATTTTTTATTATGGAGTCAGTTGTTTTATACCGATTTTTCTCAGCAGCATCCCAGCATCTCAAATATATTGAAAAAAAAAAAAAAAAGCAAAAATCAAACTATTTGACGAAAGCGGTCGATAGCACTGGAGTCGGTTTCGCAGTCTAAATCTTCTAAAGCGGTGTCCCAGGAAGGCCGCAGTTTAATGACTGTGGCAAGTAAAATATAACCCACATAAAATTTCTCTCTGATGAATTTTAAGGTGAAGGAAAAACGACGAATCTTGTGAGAGCCACCACCATAGTATACACAAACACACACTTGCACATACTTAGAGGTGTATGTGTGTATAAATGGAAATTGGTAATTTCCAGGACGACTCTTGCAAGATTAGTCGCTTTTCTTTGACCTTAAGATTCCTGTGGGAGAAGTAAAGAATAGCGGAAGTGAGTGTGTGTGTGTGTTTGATAAGGTAGGATTTAGAAGGTATAGGTGTTGGTTTAATTGTAAGATTTGCATGGTCTGCAAGCTATGAGAGACTATAAATTAATTTGCTATGTAATGTATATAATGAAGGTGGGCGAAGTAGAAGAGTTGGTAGTACTAGTAATGGAATTAGATTGGTTGGCGTTAAAGCACTATATATATATATATTATAATATATATATATATATATTATATATATATATATATATATATATATATATACATATATATATATATATATATAATATATATATATATATATATATATATATGTATATATATATATTATATGTATATATATATGTATATATATATATATATGATATATATATATACATTTATATATATATACATTTATATATATATATACATATATGTATATATATGTATATATATATATGTATATATATATATAATATATATATGCATATACATATATATACATTTATATATATATATGTATATATATATATTTGTATATATATATACATACACATATATGTATACATACATACATACAAAGAGAGAGAGAGAGGGAGAGAGAGAGAATGGGGGTGGGAAGAAGAGAAAATATTATTAGAGAAGAAATGTGCTTGCATATGTAAAGCTATGGGTGTGTGTATGTGTATGTGTGTGCGTGTACACACAAACACACACACACATATATACATATATACACATACATATACAAAAAGTACACATTCACATACATATACATATTTGCCCACGTACATGCGTACATACGCGCATATATAAATATATATGTGTGTGTGTTGGTGTGTGTGTGTGTGAGTATGTGTATGCGTCTGTATGTGTGTGTGCGCGTCTTCACATGACTGTATGTATACATATTTCATAGCTGTCAATATACGTACGTACATACATACAAATACACACACATACCTACATACATAGATACATACATACATACATACATGCATACATACCTACATACATACATAGATACATACATACATACATACGTACATAGATACATAGATAGATAGATAGATAGATAGATAGATAGATACATAGATAGATAGATACATACATACATACATACATACATACATACCTACATACATACATACATACATACATACATACCTACATACATACATACCTACATACATACCTACATCGATACATAGATAGATAGATAGATAGATAGATAGATAGATAGATACATACATACATACATACATACCTACATACATACATACATACATACCTACATACATACCTACATCCATCCATACATAGATAGATAGATAGATAGATAGATAGATACATACATACATACATACATACATACATACATACATACATACCTACCTACCTACTACTTACATACATACATACATACATACCTACCTACCTACATACATACATACATACCTACATCCATCCATACATAGATAGATAGATAGATAGATAGATAGATACATACAACATACATACATACATACATACATACATAATACATACCTACCTACCTACTTACATACATACATACATACATACCTACCTACCTACATACATACATACATACCTACTTACCTACATACATACATACATACATACATACATACATACACACATATATGTGTGTTTTGTGTGCCCATGGGTTCCAACGGTATTGAATAAGTGCAGTTATAAAGGGAAACGAGTAGAAGAATGGGCGGTGGTTATAAAGCTGAAGTAGATAAGATCGCTAAAGAAATAAGATAAATAAGTAAATTAAATAGGTGTAATTAAACGAGATAATTGAAAGAAAGTAATAAAATCAATCAATCAGTCAATAAATTAGTGGGAGAACCATACTAGAGTTAGTAAGTTAGCAGTTTGCAGTTCCAAGAACATTATCATCCGGTGGGGAACATTGCACTGTAGACAGAAATAGCTAAAATGTTCCCAAAGTATTGATGCTAGTTGTCGATGTCGTCGCCGCCGCTGCCGCCGCTACCGCCGCTGCCGCCGCTACCGCCGCTGCCGCCGCTGCCGCCGCTACCGCCGCTGCCGCCGCTGCCGCCGCTGCCGCCGCTGCCGCCGCTGCCGCCGCTGCCGCCGCTGCCGCGCTGCCGCCGCTGCCGCCGCTGCCGCGCTGCCGCCGCTGCCGCGCTGCCGCCGCTGCCGCCGCTGCCGCCGCTGCCCCGCTGCCGCCGCTACCGCCGCTGCCGCCGCTGCCGCCGCTGCCGCCGCTACCGCCGCTGCCGTCGCTGCCGCCGCTGCCGCCGCTGCCACCGCTACCGCCGCTACCGCCGCTGCCGCCGCTGCCGCCGCTACTGCCGCTGAGCGTTTAAAGGAGATTTCGCAGCCTCACCATCCAGTATCATCTACCAGGATCTCCAACACTGAGAAGTCTTTCGA
>NC_043004.1:54824019-54826519 GCF_006345805.1 Octopus sinensis | reverse complement strand
TATTCTTTACTTCACTCATATTCCAGTTCAACACATTGTAGCTATAAGTAACAACTGGAACTGCTAAGGAATTTATAGCTAACACCTTGTTACGTGCATTTAGTTCAGATTTCAGGACTGCACGAACTCTCCATAACATTCCTTCCTGATTTTCTCTTTCATGCTTGCATGCTGAATACCAGAGCCTTCATTTATCCCTAAATATTTGTATGTTTGTTCTTGCTCAAGCTCTCTTATGACTGTGTCAACATCTAACACGACTGAATTTGTGGTCTTCACTTTCCCTTTCTGGAAAGTGGCCTTGGCATACTTCTCAAGTCCAAACTCCATCCCGATGTCATCGCTGAATGCTTTCACGGTGCGCAATAGGCCTTCAAGTTCATTTATTATTATTATTATTATTATTATTATTATTATTATTATTATTATTATTATTATTATATTGTTATTATTTATTATTATTATTATTATTATTATTATTATTATTATTATTATTATCATTCTTCTTCTTCTTCTTCTTCTTCTTCTTCTTCTTCTTCTTCTTCTTCTTCTTCTTCTTCTTCTTCTTCTTCTTCTTCTTCTTCTTATCATTATCATTATTATTATTATCATTATTATTATTATTATTATAATTAACATTGTCATTATTATTATTATTATTATTATTCAGTAGTTTTATTTTTTTATAGCGTGCTTTCACTTCACTACCGAGCGCCTCTGTGTGCCTTGGGTATGTGCTGTGATTTGTTGTGATGCTCTGATGGTTATTGTATGGAAAGTGTTCTGCGTAGGATGTGTGCAGTGCCTAGTAGTGCAATTTTCTGTATGTTATATGTGTTTGTAAGTCCTGGTGTTTTTGTTATGTATTTGTCTGAATATTTTTTTATCATGCCTAATGCACCTACTATGATAGGAATTGTTTCTGTTTTCAGGTTCCACATTCTAGTTACCTCTATTTCCAGGTCTTTGTATTTTGAGAGTTTCTCCATTTCTTTTAGAGACACGTTGTCATCTGCCGGTATTGATACATCAATTATAAGCATTTTTTTTCTTCATGATCTCTGACAACTATATCTGGTCTGTTGGCCTTAATTTCTCTATCTGTGTGTATCGGCATATCCCAGAGTATGGTTGCTTTCTCGTTTTCTGTGACCTTTTCTGGTGTGTGCCTATACCATCTTTTTTCTGTTGTTATTCCATAATGTTGGCATAGCTTCCAATGTATGTAGGTTCCAACTCTGTCATGTCTGTGAATATATTCCTTCTTAGCCAGGACTGGGCAGCTAGAGATAATATGATTTATTGTTTCTTGTCCATCTCCACATATTCTGCAGTTACTTGTAAATTTTCTTTTCATTACATGTTTTTGGTAATTTCTGGTGGGGAGGCTTTGGTCTTGTGCTGCAATTAAAAATCCCTCTGTTTCTGCTTTGAGTCCTGAGCTTCTCAAACATTGCTGGGATTTTTCTTTGTCTATTTCTTTTGCGTTAGTTTAGTGCAGTATTTACCATGAAGGGGCTTTTCTTGCCATCGTTTTATCATGGCTCGTTGCTGTTCTATTTTTAGTTTGGATTTCATTTGTTTTATAGCTTTTGTTGTTTCTTCATCATCTTCTTCTTCTTCTTTGTGTTTATTAGGTGGTATGATTTCTTGTTTGTATTTGTCAGCTTCCTTAAATACTGAGAACAGTTTTTTGTTTTGCTCGTATTTTGCTGCTATCTGGATCAGTTTTCCTTCCTTCTGAAGTAGGTATTTTTGCAGTCCTATGGTGGTTATTTTATAGTAGTTTTCCAGCTGTATAAGGCCTCTACCACCTTCTATACGTTTATGTATATAGTCCTTTCTATGTCAGATTTTGGGTGATGCATCCTAGATACTGTCAGTATTTTTCTTGTTTTCCTATCTATTTTGGACAGTTCATTTCGTGTCCAGTTAAGGATATTGTAGCTGTAACTTATAACTGGGACAGCTAAAGTGTTGATACCTATTATCTTGTTTTTAGCATTGAGCTCTGTTTTTAGTATTGATCTAACTCGTCTATAATATTCTTTTTATTTTCTCTTTCATTTGTGTGTGTTGTGTCTTATCTAGTTCATGGATTCCTAAGTATTTGTAAGTTTGGCTTTGGTCTAATTCTTTTATTTCATTGGTTTTATCTAGTGTGATGTTGTTACTCTTAACTAGTTTTCCTCTTTTCATGGTTACTTTGGCGCATTTTTCTAATCCAAATTTCATATCTATTTCTTTGGTAAATCCATGAACTGTCTTTAATAGTGTTTCCAGCTGTTTGTCATTTGCAGCGTATAGTTTTAGGTCATCCATATATAAAAGGTGGCTGATCGTTTTGCCGTAACATTTATATCCGCATCCAGTTCTATTTAGCATATCAGATAGAGGTGACAGTGCCAAGCAGAAAAGGAGTGGAGAGAGCGTGTCTCCCTGGAATATTCCTCTTCTAATGGGGATGTCTTTGGTTTTCATGAGTCCCTCTTTTGTTTGG
>NC_043004.1:54809019-54819019 GCF_006345805.1 Octopus sinensis | reverse complement strand
TCGACATTTTGAAAATGTCGAGAAATTGTATTGTAGAACGCTGGTCGCGTTCCTTTATCGACTAAAATTGTCCTAGTCTGGAAACGCTAGGAGAAGAAAAATAGAACACATACACGCAAAGTGCAAACCTGAATGACGTGGCAGTAAACGCTGCAATCACTTGCGATAACAGCACTGTCACCACCACCACTAACAACAACAACAACGAGACTACAACTGCTACCACCACCGCCTCCGCCACCACCACAACTGCCACCGCTACCTCATCCACTACCTCAACTACCAACAACAATAACAATGACAACAAGAATAACAACAATTGCGCCACCATTTCGACATCTGCTGCCACGACTGTCTCTTCTGCCACTGACACCACCGCCAACACCACCAACAAAAACAACAATAACAACAACAACAATTCCGTTCAGACCTTGTTTACTCCAACACCAAGAACTGAAGGGAATAAACAAAAGACTGTGACCACCAAACAAATTGACAAAAGCTGCTCGAACACAGGAACAAACTATGCAAGTAATTTTCCACCCCTTCCTACTTGCACAATCAAACCAAATACACCGATTTTACCAACTGCAGCCAACAACAACATCACCACCAGCAACAGCAATAACAAAACAACAACAAATTTCGCCGAGGCGATAAAAGAAAAAAAGACAACAGTATATTTTACTGCACAGCAGATAAAAGATACGAAAATTTTAATAACGGAAGTAGATGGTATAGTAAAAATAAACATACCACAAGAAATATTAGACAATGAAAAAAAAAGAACAATTATATATAAAATAATTAATAAGAAAACAAAAGGTCCAGAGAAGGCTAACACAAGCAACATCGAAAAATGCTTGAAACCCATCTGGAACTACAAAGAGTATGTGACCTGGTGGAACAAGTTCGCACACATACAAGTGGTCTTCCACACTGAAGAGTTAGCAAAACGTTTCTCAACGCTAACTCTTCATTCAGATGAGCTACAACTAACACCAAGCTATCGTGGACAGAAAGTGACTAAGATCACTTTAAACAATGTCCCAAAAATAGCGAACAATCTATGGCTAGTAAAGGCCTTATGTGTGGAAATGGAAGATTTCACAATTTTAGAAACTACGGTCACGGAACACAAAAACTGGGTGGGAAAAAAAGTAGAATTTCTACTACACATAAACCAAGATGACATAAAGAAAATACCCACCCAGATATGTGTATCAGAAGACCACAAGTTGTATGTGGTCGTCGATGGCAGAAGACCACGTTGCTACATATGCGGTAGTGAGCAACATCTAAAAAAAGATTGCAAATATGCCGCAAGAAAACAACAGCAACAACAACAGCAGCCGGAAAAACCAAAAAAGCCAGCTTTACTACCCACACCACCATTTGTACAAACAGGACTAATTACAGAAAATCAAAAAAAACAAACCTCACCAACCAAACAACCACATCAACTGCACCAAGAACAGAAGCAACACCAACAACAACAACCAAGAATAAACCAACTCCCAAACCAAGGACATCTGCCAAAAAGACACTCATCGAAAATGAAGAAGAAAAATTACTACTCCAAATCCCCACAAAATTGACACCCCAAACAACACAACAATACCTACAATCACTAAACACACAAATACCCACACCCCACCTCAAAACCGCATACACACAACCTAACGCTCACCAACCAACACCAACAACAAAATCAACACGGTCTACAATAGACCCCAATATTTTCCCTCTCCCAAGCTCTGATTCCTCTGATTTGTCATTAGACGAAGAAGACACAGAAGATTGGCAAATAGCCACAGGGGGAAGAAGAAAAAGGGGAAAGAAAATAAAATAAAAAATAAACAAAGCAGGAAGATTCACCACTCCCGAAACAAAAACATCCACAGAAAACAAACACATCATCACAATCACACCATCATCAAACCCCCCAACAATGTTGACAGCCATAAACACAAACAACCACGACCTAATGGAACACATTAGGTCAAACACCAACGTAACTGAAAACGACATAAAAACAAATAACGCACAACATCACCACAACACATCAAAATAATACACGTAACACAGAACACATACAGCACCATGAAATCTCTTTACCCTGATGCAGTAGGGAGATTTCAAAAATATTCATCAAAGAAACTATATAAAAACCTCATGGAAGAAGACTGTGAGGTGAAAAACAAAGGACTTTCGGACAACAAGCAACCTTTTCTCTCTCTCTTTCCTTTTTTGCACTTTCTTTTCGTGTGTAAAACACAATTTTTTATCGGAACATGCTCAGAATAGGCAGTATAAATGTACGTGGCTTGGGGTCGCCTTGCAAACAAGGCTACCTGTTAACTGACATCAAGTCACTAAATCTGAATATCATAGCCGTCAGTGAGACCAGACTCCACAGCTCGCGGGTACTCCAGCACAGTTTCGGTACACATTTCAACATTTATTTTTCTCCGTGCTTACCGAGAATGGGCAGAGGTGGCACCGCGGTGCTTCTCCGGAAGAGTCTGGATCTCAAAGTAAGAGCAATTTTCCTAGACCCGGAGGGTAGTCTGGTCGTTTGGATGTCGATGTCAAAATTGGTGCTTTTCGACTGATAACAGTTTATGCTCCGTCCTTAACAGGCCGACCAGATTTCTTTCGACGTCTAGAGTCTTTCATGGGAACGTCTCGTCCTTTACTTTTAGTGGGGGATTAGAATGCCACCCTGAACACGCATCTAGACTACGTGTGCAGAGATAGCAATAGAAGGGGATGCAAATGCCCGAAAGACCTGCTCAGACGTTTCCAACTGTCTGACAGGTACCGACTGGACCACCCGAATGTGCCAATGTGGACATGGAGTAACCGCATCGGGTCGTCCAGATCATACTTAGATAGAGTATTCTGTAGGACAATAGATAAAAATAGTGTAGGTTGTCCACAATTTCATATAGTCAGTTACACAGATCACAAGTTTGTGACTTGTACACTTGACTTAGATAAGACACATAAGCAGGGTCCTGGTTACTGGAAACTGAACGCGTCTTTTACAGCACGACAGGTTTACAGGGACCGGATCAGCACATTAGTTAAGAGAGCTTTGACGGGTACTATCATCAACAACAGATGGTGGTATGCCCTAAAAAAAGCAATTAAAGCAGAATCAGTCAGATACAGTAAAGCCCTAGCATTAGACCGAAATAGAATAGAGGGAGAATTAGTTAAGGTTTTAGAAGAGGCACTTAGAACTGGCATCGCGTCCAACGCTGGCGGCGAGATTGGCCCTCGACCAACACCTCAACGTCAAACACGAGGGATGCGTTGTCAGAGCTAGGATGCGTGCTCTGAGGAACGAAGGAGTTGGAGCCGCCCAAGAGGCCCGAGTGGTGGAGACGCAACGAGGCAACAGAGCCACCATCAAGTCTCTTATAGATGAACAGGGGCGCGAATTGCTCGAGCCTAAAAGGATGTGTGGGGCTTTTCAACAACACTTCACCCAACTGTTTGGGACAAGTGGTGGGTCAGAACGCAGAGTGGACTTTAGTGCCTACCTGCATGCCTTGCCACAACTCTCAGCAAGAGAGGTGGAGTCTTGTGAAAGGCCTATCATAGCTGCGGACGTACAGGATGCGATGGGGGGCTGAGCGAGAGACAAGTCACCAGGCTTGGGTGGTCTGCCCTACGAACTTTATTGTCATATGCCAGACTTGTTTGGAGGCGTCTTGGCAGCTGTCTACTGCAACTGGCAGCAAAACGGGAGTATTCCTGCTTTTGTAAAGCGAGGAGCAGTGGCACTGATTAAGAAAGACCCAAACAAGGGGGACGTCATAGATAATTTCAGGCCCATCACTCTGCTCAACGCAGATTTGAAAATTTTGGCCAAGGTGTTAGCCGAGAGGTTGGCGCTTGTCATCAAGAAACTAATCGACAAGGCGCAAACATGCGCCGTGCCGGGTAGAAGTATTCATGACAACCTCCATCTGATGCGCTACATCATAGACAGGGTAGTTAAGAATCCTGGCATGGGTGGGGCGCTGATCAATTTGGATCAATCAAAAGCTTTCGATAGGGTAGACCATCACTACTTGGAGGCTGTCCTTAAAGCGGCTGGTTTCGGTCCAGTTTTCCGCGGTTGGATCGCTGCCTTATACAGCGGCATCCGCTCAGTAGTTCGCGTAAATGGTCATCTATCCAGACCTTTTAACATCATGCGTTCGGTTCGTCAGGGATGCCCCCTCTCATCGCTTCTATACGTATTGACTCTTGAGCCACTACTGCGGAAACTGGCGACGCTGAGGGGCATCCCACGAGAGCTGGGATGCGGGAGGAGCGTGTCTGCATACACGGATGACGTCACCGTCATAGTGTCGAGCTACCAGCACATCGAGCTGGTTGGCGAGATACTAAAAGAATACGAAGCGGTAACGGGAGCAAAAATTAACCGGGAAAAGTCAGTGGGCTTGCGGCTCGGCACCTGGAGAAGCAGGCCCATGGCGTCCAACAGCGTCTCCATCGTGGGACGCTGGACGGACGGACCGGTTAAATTGCTCGGGGCCTGGTTCGGTCCGGACCTCCAAATGGAGAAGAACTGGGGCGAGATAACGACTAGGGTGGCTACTCTCACCCAGAAATGGGCTGAGAGAAAGCTATCCCTAAAAGGTCGGGCGGAGGTGGCGAACGCGTACATCGCATCCGTCATCGAGTATCGTCTGACCGTCGTGCCTTGTCCCGACCCTACCATCACCAAACTGGAACGTATTCTCTTCCGCTTCCTGTGGAAGGGAAACGTTCCGATGGTTAGGCGATCCATTTGCTGTCAACATCCGCTAAATGGAGGGCTGGGCATGCCGTGGTTGATGATGCGCAGACATACGCTGAAGCTGCGACATCTCCGGCGCTTCATAGACGACGGTGAACAGGTGTGGTCGCCTTTTGTGCGGCGCGCTTTCCCGCAGCTCGTCTCCTTGGACGAACTACAGTCATGGATCAAGCAGAGACCGAGGCTAGGCGAATGGCACCGCGAGTGTCGCGTTGCTCTCAAGCAACTCTGCCGTCCTGGGTCGAACTTGTGCGACTCCATCACAACAAAGGCATTCTATAGAGGATTAGTGGAGGGGAGGTGCGACGACGAACTCGGGCAGAGTCTGGGCGTCGACGAGGAACACCTGACCCGCCTGTTCAGGACAACTTTCGGGCCGGGACCTATGAACAATCACCAAAGATCCCTGGCCTGGCAGTGCTATCGAGAAGCATTGCCTGTTCGGGATAAGCTCTACAGACACGGTTCCAGACACACTGGACCGACTTGCCCGAGATGCGGTCAGAGCGACGAAACCGTTCTGCACGCACTCGTGCAATGTCCAACCATTTCAGACCTATGGGCTTATGCCGAACGGCTGCTGTCACGTGTGGGACGAATCCGCCTATCGGCCGAGTCTATCATGTGAATTGCTCCGCCCCCTTCCCTCAACCGGGAAGATAAGGCAGTTTTCATCGTACTGGTGGCCATGGTGAAATAATGTGTGTGGTGGACCCGAGCGAAAGGATTAGAGACAAACACTTACCTCTCTGGCCAATCGCTCATAAACTTTTTCAAGTACCACTTGAAAAGGAAGGTGAGAATGGAGAGGGAAGTTTTGTCTCGCGAAAGATTAAAAAAAAGATGGGTGAATGTTGCAAAGATGGTGCGTGCGAGTGACGAAACCATTTTGAGCATGACCCTGTAAATCGTAAAAAAGAAAGAAAGAGAGCATTTTGCTCTCATGTGGTTATTTCCTCCCTGACTGAGGTTCCCGTGGTCTTTTCTGTAGGCTTTTCTTCCCACGGATGAACCCAATCTTGTTTTATCAATGTTTTTATCAATGTTTCTGTGATACACGATTTCTTTCCTTTTTTTTCCCTCTCGATCCCTTTTGATCGCACTCTTACATTTATTTCCTTTTTTCCACCCTCGAAAAGAAAAGCTCTACATTTGTATTTGTCCCCTCTGTATTCAGCCCTCTGTATCTATCTATCTATCTATCTATCTATCTATCTATCTATCTATCTATCTATCTATCTATCTATCTATCTATCTATCCATATATCTGTCTATCTATCTATCTATCTATCTATCTATCTATCTTTCTACAGACGCACACGTATATAAATAATATATATATATATATATATATATATATATATATATATATAATATATATATATAATATATAATAAAAATGTGGCAGTGTGGTAAGTAGCTTGCTTACCAACCACATGGTTCCGGGTTCAGTCCCACTGCGTGGCACCTTGGGCAAGTGTCTTCTACTATAGCCTCGGGCCGACCAAAGCCTTGTGAGTGGATTTGGTTGATGGAAACTGAAAGAAGCCCGTCGTATATATGTATATATATATATATATATATATATATATATATATAATATATATATATATATATGCGTGTGTGTGTTTGTGTGTCTGTGTTTGTTCCCTTAGATTGCTTGACAACCGATGCTGGTGTGTTTATGTCCCCGTTACTTAGCGGTTCGGCAAAAAAGAGACCGATAGAATAAGTACTGGGCTTACAAAAGAATAAGTCCCGGGGTCGAGTTGCTCGACTAAAAGGCGGTGCTCCAGCATGGCCGCAGTCAAATGACCGAAACAAGTAAAAGAGTAAAAGAGTATATGTAAATCAGTATCAAATAAATCTACCTAGCTCTCCGTCACATCTGATATTCTCTCTCACTTTTTCCATTATGAAAATCAATAGAATCGATTGTTTAACAGTCAAAACATCACGTGATGAAATAATATTTTAATTACAGTATTTTTATTAATAAAATATTCATAAAACTGTTTATAAATATATTACATCCGATCTGATGGAATTCTTATTTCTGTCATATATTTTCTTCGCTTCTCTTTTCACTTCCTATCACTTACTTTAATCTATGTCATATGAATTTCATTCTATTCAGTTATATTACGTATTAAATACACTTTACAGGTTTTCGTTTTATTTCAGTATATATATTAGTTATATTGCATATCAATATATTTTAATTGGTTTTATAATACATACATGCATACATACACATGGCATATATTGTATGTTCATTTATATTTTACTTTCTTTGCTACACCATAAAACACTTTTTGATAGTATAATTGTCTTAATAATTAGTAAAATATTCCTTTATCAAATATCTATGTTTTATTTGCAGTGTAATCGTTTAAAATTTTATTTGGACGTTTCAGAAATATAAGCTATAAAATGC
This sequence comes from Octopus sinensis, assembly GCF_006345805.1. Classification (NCBI taxonomy): domain Eukaryota; kingdom Metazoa; phylum Mollusca; class Cephalopoda; order Octopoda; family Octopodidae; genus Octopus; species Octopus sinensis. The sequence continues at coordinate 54,811,763 of NC_043004.1, read as the reverse complement.
AATTGAGTGTTATCTATAAAACTAACAGTAATTATAAAGTATTTATATTCTTGAAAACATTTTAATGATAATATTGATATCGTCGAAAATGATGATGATGATGATGATGATGATGATAACAGCAACAACAACGATAATAGCAAAACTAACAATAATAAGTAAGCCCACGCTCTTAAAGATTAATAATGTTCAAGAACCAGATCCATCATTTTGAACATTTCAGTTTCGTATCATATTTCATTGTTTCTGTCCAAGTTTCTGTACAGATACACAGCAACATAAACATAAGTAAACACCCCCCCCCCCACTCTGAAAACACGCACACACACACACACCACACACACACACACACACACACACACACACACGTACATTATTTATTTGAAGCTAAAATTTCTCTAGTCGCAACATTGAATTTCACGTCTCGGTTCCTCGGGTGGTGAAGTAAAGCTTCTATATTTATGCACAAAGTAAAAAAGAAAGAAAAACTCATTGAAAATAATCATGTTAAAGAAATGTTAAAGAAGTAGGTAAACAATTGAAAGGCATTCGATTGATTGGTAGCGTTTAGGAGTATTATACACGGTGATAGGTTGTTTATACATCAACCATTTTGGAATATTTTATCAATTTAGTTTTATGACTAAAGACGTATAGTTTACAATGAGTATTAAGATACGGACAATTTAGAATAATATGCAAAACTCTTCAGAAATGCAAAAATAAATAATAGTTACTCAGTTAGCATAATCTATAAGTTCACTTACTTCTATAATGCTTGATCTAGCTGAAATTTTGCGTGTGCAATCATTTGTATCTCTATAGATTAAGTAGAAAATTACAGCTCTGAACTAATTGTGGTTTCTGATTTACAGGTGTTTGAACTGAGTCAAGTGTGAAATGGAGCCTGTTGAGTGTCGAGTAGTGAACCGGGTTTTTGTATTTGAAAGGACGCACATCACGGGAGACTTTTGATGAAATGAAAGTAACTTATGGTGATGATGCCCCATCATATGACCCATTGTGAATTCAAACATGGTCGGAACTCTGTGGAAACAGCTCCCAGATCTGGTCGCCCCCCTTTTGCCATTGATGAGGCATCTGTCCGTCAAGTTGAGGCTGCCATTTTGGACGATCGACGCATAACTATTCGCTAAATAGCCCGTGAGGCCAAGATTAGTACCGGGTCTGTGGAAACTATCATTCATGACCATTTGCATATGCAAAAGGTGTCTGCCAGATGGATTCCCAGGTTGCTCACACCTTTCCAGAAGCAAGAACGCGTCGAGTGCTCGAGGATGAATTTGGAGATGTGCCAAGAAGATGAGTCAAAATTTTTCAAAAGACTGATTACACAGGATGAAACCTGGGTCCATCACTATGATCCAGAGACCAAAGCCCAGTCAATGCAGTGGAAGCACCGTGACTCACCTCCTCCAAAGAAGGCAAGGGTGCAGCCCTCATGCTCACAGTCTTCTGGGACCAGGACGGAGTAGTGATGACAGATTTCCTGGCAAATGGCACCACAATTACAGGAGCCTATTATGCTTCACTTTTGAGGAAATTAAGAGAAGCTATCAAAATCAAGTGGCGGGGAAAGCTCAGCAAAGGCATCCTCCTCCTGCAGGACAACGCGGCTACGAACTCCTCCCCCATCCCCCTACTCTCCTGACCTTGCACCCTCTGATTTTCACCTCTTCCCAGTCATGAAGCTGTTTTTGAAAGGAAAGCGTTTCCCAGATGATGCAGCCTTGATTTCTGAAGTCACGCCGTGGTTGGAGGACCAAGCTGGGGTCTTCTACAAAAACGGTCTCCAGAGTTGCATCAAACGATGAGAGAAATGCGTTACTCTGGGTGGTTCCTATATAGAAAAAGACTAATAACTGTGCCAAGTTTCGTTGCTCTATTGCTATGGGAAGTGGGTCAGGGGCATTACTTATTGAATGCCCGTCGTAAATATAGTTAGTGTAAACATTTTAGATAGGAACATCCTTAAAATTGATAAAATAACTATCCGTATTTCATAACAATAAACCCATTTCAGAAAAATTACATTAATTATTTTTTTATATGTTAACTCAGTTAAATATGGAACTGTACCATTCGATAATTAAATAAATCTCTACATTTTGCGACGAATCATGTCAATCAGTAACTCCGAAGCTAAAATGATTATGCACTAAAAAGATAGTCATTTTCATAAGGTTGACGCTAATTGTTTTAATATAAGATGAATAGTTTAGATTCTGTTGAAGTAAGTGAACTTATAGGTTTCCACATTTTGCATTTATTGCGTAACAAATTTAATAATTCACAATTTGAAATGTATATATATAAAAAAAAAACTTCTCATTGCCATATAATGAATGTGTAATAGTTACATGATTTTAGAAAAAAAATCTCAAAGCTATTGAAAGAATTAGATGTAAAGGTTACAAGTTATACAAACTTGTATATTGTTATTTTTTCTTAGGCGTTACAACATATCGAGAATCCAATGAATATCTATTTAGGAAATTAAATTTGAAATAAAAATACAGAAATATTGGTTTTAATCCATCTCCTATTTCTAAAAATGATTTGCTTAAAATTATTAGCATATGCATATCCATAATTTCATTTAATAATTTCATCATTGCCCACGAATAAGAAAAGAGGAACTCAGAATCGTGCTTTATGAAGTTTCATCTTCAAATGAATATCTTGCTCTATTTTGTATTATGGAGTACTCTTTTCTGAGGTAT
>NC_043004.1:54794019-54801519 GCF_006345805.1 Octopus sinensis | reverse complement strand
GTGCATTAGTGTAAGGGTGTGATGTGTGGGTATGTATGTATGTATGTGCCTACATGTATGTTTGCATGTGTGTGTGTGAAGTATGTACGTGCGGTGTGTGTGTGTGTGTGAGTGTGTGTGTGTATGTATGTGCGTATGTATGTGTGTGTGTATGTGTGTATGTATGTCTGTGTGGTGTGTGTGTGTAAGTATGTATGTGTGTGCGTATGTCTGTATGTGTTGTGTGTATGTGCATGTTGGTTTGTATGTTAGTGTGTGTAGTATGTCTGTAAGTGTGTGTGATTAAATGTGTGAATGTATGTACGTAGATGGGTCTACGTATGTGTGTGTGTGAACAGGCGTGTGGAGGTAGGTGGGTGGGGGGTGTGGGAGGAGGTGGGTGGGTGGGTGTGTGCGTGTGGGAGGTAGGTGGGTGGGGTGTGGGTGGTGTGTCCACAAAAAAACCAAAAAAAAAAACGGATCTCAAGAGGAGGGGCTGTGTTAAGTCCGTGTGGGGTGGTAGTTTGTAGGGTGAAGATGTAGCGTTGCTCCAAGTGGAGCCTGGAAAGTGGGCGACCATGGTGGGGGGCGAGACCAAACACTGAGATGTCATCTAGGGAATGGCCGGCCGAGCGGAAGTGGCGTGCGACGGGGAGAAAGAGAGTGTAGGCGAACGTCCCTCAAGTGTTCAGTGAAACGGTCGGACAACCGGCGTCCCGTCTGTCCTACATACAGCATCCCGCATAGGTTGCATTTAATGCAGTAAATAAGGCCAGACGAGGTGCACGTAAAAGAGTGCCTAATGCGTACAGTGTGCAGGTTGGAGCCGGTGACAGCGGTGGTGTTGGTGATGAAGGGGCAAGTGTTGCAGCGGGATCTAGAGCAAGGGAATGATCCGTGTGGGGCTGAGGGGGAAGGAGAGAGGGTGCTGTGGACCAGGAGGTCACGCAGATTGCGGGCTCGTTTGAAAGAGGACAGGGGTAGGTTAGGGAAAATGGGGCGGGTGGTGGGATCAAGCTGGAGGCGACGGAAGGCACGTAGTATCTTGCGACGAAGGGGTAGGGTAGAGGGGGTGGAAAAGGAGGAGGAAGGGGGTGCGGTGGGGGGTGGGCGGGGGGAAGGAGACAGGGCGGTAGTGCGGTCAATGCGACGGGCGCGGGTGAGGGCATCAGAGAGGAGTATGGGTGGGTAACCTCGGAGTCTGAACATGCGGGCCAGGTATTGAGATTGGGTCTCGAAATCCTGGTCGCGGCTGCACAAACGTCGGAGGCGGAGGAACTGGGAGTAGGGGATGGCTCGTTTGTGTGTGTGGAAGGGGTGGGAGGAAGAGAAGTTGAGATAGAGGTGGGAATCCGTAGGTTTAAAAAAGGCGGTGGTGGTGAGAGAGCTGGAGGGGTGATCGATGCGGAGAGAGATGTCAAGGAAGTTGACAGAGGTGTTGGAGATGGTGGAGGTGAATTGAAGAGGGGGTGAAAGTGAAAGTGGAAAGGAAAGAGATGAATTGGCAGAGAAGTTCACGGGAAAGGGAGGTGCACCTACGCAGTCGTCGATATAGCGACCGTATAGTTCGGGGGTCGGCCCAGAGAACTGGGAGAACACTTGGGCCTCAATGTAGCCAAGAAAGAGATTGGCGAAATTGGGGCCCATCCTAGTTCCCATGGCGACCCCGGACACCTGTTGGTACGTTTCCCCGGCAAACGTGAAGCAATTGAGGGTGAGGACGAGCTCAGCCAAACGGAGAAGGGTGGGGGTGCTGGGGGTGGGGTCGGGACGACGGTCGAGGAAGTGTTGGAGGGCTAGGAGACCGTCATTGTGGGGAATCACTGTGTACAGGGATTTTACATCTAAAGTGAAGAGGAGGTGTGAGGGCTGGAAGGGAAGGAAAAGGAATTGAAGAGACGGAGGGCGTGGTTGGTGTCGTGTATGTGGGATGGGAGGGCTGCGACTAAGGGGGACAGGATGCGGTCGAGGTATAGGGAGATGAGTTCAGTGGGGCAATTACAGGCAGAGACTATGGGACGGCCAGGATTAGAGGGTTTATGGATCTGGGAAGGAAGTAGATGGTGGAGGTGCGGGGTGTGTGCGGACGATGAGGTTGGGGCGGTGAGGGGGAGAGCGGAGGAGGAGATGAGGTCGTGGATGGTGGAGGACACTCGCTGTTGGTAGGAGGAGGTGGGATCGGAGGGGAGGAGGCGATAGAGAAGAGTGGATTTGAAGCTGGTTGAGCGCTTCCTCCCTGTATAGGTCCGCGCGCCACACTACCACTGCCCCGCCTTTGTCCGCCGGTTTGATGACAAATATATATATATATATATATATATATATATATATATATATATATATATATTATATTATATTAATATATAAAAATATATATTATATAAATAAGTGGTGCTACAAGTAGCACACCACTCTAAAAATAGCAGTCAGAAGAGACAACAACAACGAATACACATTAACTGAAATCGGGGGAATGAGCAGAAATTCTAAGTCCCCGTACCAATAATAAAAAGAATCGTCAGGATTCAAAACTTTGTGAAAATGTTAGTTATCCTTAGCGAGTTGTACTGGCCCAAGGGTCATAGAAACAGTCCATTTCAACAATATGCGCTGTGACCGTTTTTAATGCCACGGCAAATTTAAAAAGGTAATCGAAGTGAATGATATATATTATAAAAGATATATATATATAACGATAATATTTTTTTACAATAATAGCAAGTGGCATAGCGTACGTAAAAACCATAAAGGTACACCCTTACTTATTAATAATTTTTTTACCTTATGGTATTATCTTTATGGTTTTTTTCGTATGCGATGTCATTCGATATTATTGTAAATAATAATAATCCTTATATATATTTTTATAATTTATTATTCACTTCGATCACCTTTTAAAATTTGCCGCGGCATTAAAAACGGTCATCGCGTACATTGTTGAGATGGGCAGTTTCTATGACCCTTGGGTCAGCAAGACTCGCTGAGCATAACTAAGTGACACTTTAACATCTTAATGAAAACAAACTATCACGGAGGAAAAAAAGAACAGATCTCCTCACAGAAGAGATTAGTGTCATCAAAAGATGATCTAAGTGCTTCAAAGACCTTTACAATCACCAAATCACAATGTCAGACATAACATCAATATGCTGAATAATTCTAACAACAACAGAGAGCATTGGTGTACTGCAACTCTTCAGGGGGAAGTCGAATAGTAACAACCAGAATACAGTAACCAACCTAATACTGAACGAGAGAGACTCGGAAAAGTGGACACTTTCAAGTACATAGCATCCACTTTGACCGAGGAGGACAACTCTTAAAAGGAAATAACAAGAAAGACTCAGTTTTGCCTCTGCTACCATGACGAAGTTGAACATCATATGCGAAACCAACTACATTAGTTTTCCAACGAGAATTAAAGTGTTCAAATCTTTGTTGACTTCACTCCTTCTGTATAGGTGTCAGAACTGGATTGGAAGAGTTCACATGAGATGAAGAATCCAGGCATCTGAGTACAAATAATACAGAAGGCTTCTACGCACCCCCTACGCAGAACACAAAACGAATAGCTTTGTCAGGTAACAAGTAAACACAAACGCTGGCAGACAGGAAGCATTCCTTGTGCAGATGAAAAGACGAAAGCTTGCCTATTACGGTCACGTATGTTACCACAACTCCACACCACATATAAGTACATTAAAAAAATATATATACTCATGTATGCTTTCATACATGTATACAAATACAAACATACTCATCCATATATGATGAGACAAATATGAGCTCAGAGTGACCAGTAGCTTGTATTTGAAAAATAAAGACGAATACAGAGTATATTGAATAACATAAGATGAGATTTTGATTTATTGGAACTGTCATCACTTAGAGAGAAGAGAGAGAAAAACGCTTGGTGGCAGTTGGGACTAGCTCCAAATGAGAAGGTGAGATAATGCCAAGAATCAAGACGTCTTCAAAACTGATATGTCATTAAGGAAAAGACAGTCTGTTTGGAGACAATAAATCTAAACTGTATGTATGTATGCTGATGATTACGATGATTATGGTAGTGGCTGGTGGAGATAATGATCATAATTATGTTGGTGCTGCTCAGTAGAATAAGAGTAAAACGATTACTGCACAGATACAGTGATACATAATTTATGTAAAATATGTAGTAGCAGATGGATATGTAGTTAAGACGTTCGCTTCGCAACCTCGTGGTTTCGGGATCGGTCCCACTTCACAACATCTCGGACAAATGCTTTCAACTATAACCGCAGGCTGACCAATACCTCAATACCTTGTGAATGATGTGAGGAAGCCTGTCATATATATATGTATATATATATATATATGTGTGTGTGTGTGTGTATATATATATATATATGTGTGTGTGTGTGTGTGCGTGTGTATATATATATATATATGTGTGTGTGTGTGTGTGTGTATATGTATATATATATATATATATATATATATATATTATATATATATTGATAAAAATGGTAAGACAACAAAAGAATGAAAGAGACCTCGGTGCGCGCTTGTGTGTGTGGGATTGCATGTATATATATTATATATATATATATATATATATATAATATATATATATATATATATATATTTGGCGAATGGTGCGGGTGAGGATGTGTACTTTTCAAGTAAGGGTGGATGAGTGTATACTTTTAGGCGCATGTATGTGGGTGTGCAGGCGCGCATGTATAGGTATGGACGTGCGAGCTTACGCGAATACTATGAACTTTTTAACCCCTTACTTTTACTCCCTCCCCTCACTTAGCGGTCATTCAAATAGCTCTTTTGTCTTAATAACAGTCAATCACACAGAAATTTCCCTTTGTTTAACGGTAATTTTCATAGCATTTTTTCCGATGGCCGGATAACTGAAGAGATGGCTGCGTGGATTTCCACCCCGGCATCCAAAACACTGAGCTTTATCATGGCAACCGAATGTCACATATTACATTTACGCACACACAATCACACACGCACACACACACACACACACACACACACACATATATATATATATATATAAACATACACACACACACACAAACATATATGCATATATACATATGACACAAAATACGAATACACAGGGACACTTGCATACATATGCGCACCGAATCGCGAAGCGAGAACTCAGTACTCAGTTTCTGTAAATCATGTATTCTACATGTATTGAGCACTCCTCGCTTTTGTTACGCACTATTCAACGTTCGTGTGCATGCATGTGCGTATGTATATTATATATATATATATATATATATATATATATATATATATATATATATATATATATATATATATAATATATATAATATATTTATATATTAGAAGTTTTGGAAGTGATGTACAGGTATTATATATTAGAAAAAATAACGTACTCAGACATCTGGAGATTCTACTAGAGTAGATGCAAGCGCTAATTTATGATTTATAAAAACATGCAACATATTAATAAAAATCTGTAAATGTACAACCAGATTTCTGAGTACCTTATTTTTTCTAAGATATATATATACAGGTCCAAGCATATACCAGTATAGCACTATATTATCCAAGCATACACCAGTGTAGCACAATATATCGATTAACGCTACCGGGAATTTTTCATGTGTATATGTGTATATGTACTAGAGTTTTTCGTTGGTTCTTCAATATTAATACGACACGTCTCTGAAATTCCAGTTGTCGCTACAGAGATTTCCATCATCTTCGATATCGGAGAAAAAGTATAAAAATTCAAACAAAATGGAGAATACATACACAGAATGATCAATTTATTGTCATTGTCCAGTCACTGATATTGCCGACGCTGCGTTTTGATTGATTGCTGTCATTCATATTTACACATTTATATGGTGCATTATGAAGTTGAAACAAGCAAAAAACCTCCTATTTTCACACCTTAATGGATGGAGAGTAAATCCCGATTGAATTGTAGCATGTACGTCTTGGATCCTTTCTAAAAATAACTAAAGGTTGATTTTTGTTTACCTTACTGGACAAGGGATAGGCATAGTTCAGAAGAACTAGGTTATGTTACTATTCGACTCTTTTGGTAGTGCTGATTAACAATTTACAAACCTTCCACTATTTTTTATCCTATTCAGAATGTCCATAAAATATGGACAACTCTTAATGAGGATAACTCTGAAGGTATAGAATACAAGTACAACAATTATTTGTAAGGTAACAGAGAGCGCTTCTAAGAATAAAACTTGAGTTTGCGCCATAGGAAAGCGATGTACATTGGATTCTTTTTGTAGGAAAAAAGGGATTATATGTTTGTAAGATGGTATCTAAAGGACAGGATTACTACTAACTTTGCCTTTCATCCTTTCGGGGTCGATAAATAAAGTACCAGTTTCGCACTGGGGGCGATATAATCGACTCAATCCCTTCGTCTGTCCTTGTTTGTCCCCTCTATGTTTAGCCCCTTGTGAGCAGTAAAGAAATATATATAGGTTCTACGGAAAATTATATAAAAGAAAGATAGGTAATTATGAAAACAGTTTTAGGGATAGAAAAAAGAGATTAGCACCAGTCTAAGTAAACTAATTCGGTCGATTAAAGATAAGAATAACGTCTATATAATTAAGTGGGAAATAATTAGCCGAGCAAAATCTTAAAGCTTTGGGAACAAAAGATGTGAACTTTGTATCGAGGAAATTTATCAGGAAATTTACATGAAAACACAAATTGATCAACAAGAGGGAAAGAGGACGCTGTTGTGTTCTTAAAGTTAAATGTACATTTAATAAATTTAAATCGATATAATTAAAATAAATACTGTGTAAATAATACCTAAGAATAGTTTATAAAGTTAAAAATGCACTCAATAAATTTAAATAGATAGTGTTAAAAATAAACAGGGTGTAAATGATACCTATGAATCGTGAATCTATACAATAAATTAAATAGATAAATATATATGTATGAACCCAAACCATCAACAAATATATTTGATTACATAATTGTATTTACTAGTAACTAATATAATTAAAAAAAAAGTAAATAAGAGTGTTGATATAAAATAAATAAAAGTAACTGTTAGGTACACACCTAGATTTATTATATCAGTAATAAGGGCGCAGAAGAATATGTTATGGACATGGTGAATTGTATGGAAAGTAGGGACAGGCCTGTAAGGCTAAATCGTTAATCAGTTTGGCCAAATGGATGGAATAAGGACCCAGTGGAATGTGTTATGGGCATACTGAATAGGATGAAAGGTTGTGGCAGGCTTGTAAACAGTTAATCGGCATTACGAAAAGAGTGGAGTAGTAACATGACCTAGTTCTTCTGAACTATGATTATCTCTTGTCCAGTAAGGTAAAAACATCAACATTTAGCTATTTTCAGAACAGAATCCAAGACGCACATGCTACAATTCAATCGGAAGAAACTCTCCATCTATTAGGATGTGATAACTATCAGTCAATTATGCCCCGAGGAGGCTTTTTGCTTTTTTCAACTTCCTAATGCACCTTA
>NC_043004.1:54751519-54789019 GCF_006345805.1 Octopus sinensis | reverse complement strand
CTCCTACATAGTTTTCTTCTTTTTCTCGACATTCCTCAAGCTTGCCAATATCTTAGTGTTAGAAATGAGTGAATCTTGATTCGAAAAATACATCGAGACCCGCAGGTGTTGGAATGCGATCGAAAAAGTTAATTATCTGAAAGTTCTATGTCAGGAGGACATGGTGGATGGGGCAGAACTTCCCAACCGAGCTGTTTATTAGTACTTTTGATCACGTAGTAGCTGGAGGTTGTCTCTTTCGTTCCAGTACATGTGGCACCGAAGCACCGAGTTTTGGAACCTTACTCATCAAGTGATGGGTAGAGATAACATGAGAGAATTCTATCTTCTAGGCTAATTGTGGAATGGATTAGCGGGGATCCACGTGGATAAACTCGTCCAACAGATCCTTATTAAAATAAAGGGCTCGGTCTGGACGTGGATAATCTGTGAAGTCGAATTCCACTTCCTTGCAGCGTAAGAAGAATTTCTATGCAATTCTTACAGTAATAATGCCTTCTCCAATACAGCCCAAGTGTCTTGAGTGGCTTTGACAGTTTTGAAAAAGAAGGGAGTCAGGTGTCGAATATACTGGCTTTTGCCAACTTGGTATTCCGTCGTCAAATGTCGGAAAGAAGGTAAAATTCATTCAAATTTAAAAAACGATGAAGAAAAGTTCTAAAGAAAAATAGAGCTACAAAGAAGAAAAAAACCCCAGAAAAAACAAACAGACGCCGGCGTGACTGATGCTGGAGTGTTTATGTCCCCATAACCTAGCGGTTCGGCAAAAGAGAAAGTTAAAATAAGTACTAGGCTTACAAAGAATAAGTCCTGGGGTCGATGTCTTCGACTAAAACTCTTTAAGGCGGCGCTCCAGCATGGCCGGAGTCAAATGACTGAAACACATAAGAGAATATGAAAATATGAGAAAGACAAAAAAACACAACACTCCAATGAAAGTGCTTTGTTAATTCCAATAACATTGGAAGGAAACGAACAGATTTCTTTGACAGTCAATATTAAGTTGGAAAAAATATGCAATGGAATTTTGTCACTGATCAGATTGAGTCCATATATAGGAAAGTTTTTGATGATTATAGCGGAAAATACTATCACAAAATAAAACCAGCCAAAGTGAATATAACGGTATACGATAATGGCATGGCAAATATGATGGCGATGATGATAAGGCTGTTGCTATTGTTGTTGTTGTTGATGATGATAATGATGATGATGACAATGATAAAATGAAAGATACTACTGTTGTTGTTGTTGCTGTTGTTGCTGTTGCTGGTGATGATGGCGATAATAGTCATTAAAGTGATAATTGTGATGATGATGATGATGATAGCAATGTTGCTGAGGTTGATAATTATAAGTGTTACTATGACAATGATGATGATGATAGTGGCGATGATATTGTTTTTGTTGATGATACTAAGGGTGATGGCGGCAGCGAAATAAATTTTCCACTTTAGATAACAATTTTTCTCTTCTGGATTTTTTTGCGTGTGAACTTAACCAATCAAAACATCGATGGAAATCAATATGGCCGCTGAAGATAGATTGGAAGATAAATTAAAATTTCTTTCTTTCTTTCTTTCTTTCTTTTTCTTTTTTCTTTTTCCCCTTGTTTCATCTATGTATGTACGTATGTATATATGTATGTATTTATGTATGTACGTACGTATGTATGTATGTATGTATGTATGTATGTATGTATGTATGTATGTATGTATGTATGTATGTATTTATGTATGTACGTATGTATGTATGTATTTATGTATGTACGTATGTATGTATGTATGTATGTATTTATCTATGTACGTAAGTATGTATGTATGTATGTATGTATTTATGTATGTATGTATGTATGTACGTATGTATGTATTTATGTATGTATGTATTTATGTATGTATGTATGTATGTATTTATGTATGTATTTATGTATGTATGTATCTATTTTCTTTCTTTCTTTCTTCTTTCTTTCTTTCTCCTTTCCTTTCTTTTATATTTCTTTTTGCCATTCTGTCGTATATCAATTATCAATCCCCACCCCACACCATAAATCAACAAATTTTGACGGTAACGTTTTCATGATATCACTCATTCTCAAATAAAATTCTTGATAATGATTATTGATATAAAATTCAATAATTTATCATCCTTTATGATACTGACGACGACCACGACGACGACAATGAAGATAATGATGGTGTTGATGATGACGATGTGGATGATAACGATCATGAATATAATAATGATAGTGATGGTGTTGGTGATGATAATAGTGATGATGATGATGATGATTTTAACTGTAGTGGTGGAGGTGGTGTCGATGGTGATTGTGGGGATGATGATGATGATAATGAGGGTAACTAAGATGACCCAGTTGATAATGGAGTATTAATTCATGAGGAGGCCTGTTCGGATTCTTACACTCGCTTTTATCATTATAGTTAGTCGATCATCTAAAAAATAACAGCCAAATCTCCGTCAAATCAAATCCTAACGTCCTGGGGGGGGGGGAAACGTATTAAGTACTAGTGTCGTAGGTGAACTGTGCATAGAGAAAAAACAAACAAAATAAAACTGGATGGTCAACGCTTGGAACGGCCGAAATGTGAGGTACTTGTATACAGAATCAAAGCTGCCATTGAACAAAGCAAGAGCAACAAAAGCTACGGAGTTTCCATGACTTTCTAGAGACCATTTCACTTAGTTCTAATAAGGAACAGCCAATTGATTTGTATATTACTACTATAGACACAATCACAAATTAATATATAGATATTTATATACAAAGCTCCCTCTCGCAATATTTGTGTACATACAATGTAAAATTTGTACAGTCAACAAATGACAATCTTAGTAGTGCTAAAAGGATTCAAACTTAGACTCCGATGTCTTTACATGGATCAATTCCACGGAGTAAAGAATGTCTGTAAGATGAGGGATCAAGTTGAGCAGATATGGAGGCAATTATGCGGATAAATGAATTAGATATATTAAATATAACAGTTTGGACATGAAACACAAAATATGTAAATATATTTCTTTATTACCCACAAGGGGCTAAACATAGAGGGGACAAACAAGGACAGGCAAACGGATTAAGTCGATTACATTGACCCCAGTGCGTAACTGGTACTTTATTTATCGACCCCGAAAGGATGAAAGGTAAAGTCGACCTCGGCGAAATTTGAACTCAGAACGTAGCAACAGACGAAATACCGCTGAGCATTTCACCCGGCGTGTCAGCCCGCCGCCTTTTCTGCCAGTTGGGTTGGGTGGTTTTCAGTGTAATGTTGTCTAGTTCTTTGGCGCGTTTTATTCCATACTCTATAAGGGTGGAGGGATATTGGCATTGTAATAGTGTTTTTTTGAGGTCTTGAAGGCGTATTTCTTGAATTTTTGGATCCGAGACAATGGTGCATACCCTTTTAGCTAAGTTGAAAGGGATATTTGTCTTGGTGTGTTTTGGGTGGCATGAACTAAAGAGGAGGTATTGTTGTGAGTCTGTAGGTTTGTGGTAGATGTCTGTTATGATTTGGTTCTTACGTATATATATATATATGTATATATATATGTATATATATATAAGAAATATATATATATGTATATATGTATGTATATGCATATATATATATCTATCTATCTATATCTATCTATCTATATAATATATATATAATGTGTATATATATATATATATATATATATATATTATATATATATATATATATATGTATATATATATATATATATATATATATATATATATATATATATACATATACATATATATATTTGTATACATACGTACTTGTTTGTGTATGCTTGTATGTATACGTGTATATGTACCTGTCTGCGAGTGTCTGCTTAAAGTATACAGAACTCACGTTCTGGGTTCAGTCCTATTGCGTGCACCTTGGGCAAGTGACTTCTACTATAGCCTCGGGCCGATCAAAGCCTTGTAAGTGGATTTGGTAGACGGAAATTGAAAGAATTCCGTCGTATATATGTATATATAGATATATATATATGTGTGTGTTTGTGTGTCTGGTTGTTCCCCGCCCCCATCATCGCTTAACAACCGATGCTGGTGTGTTTACGTCCCCGTAACTTAGCGGTTAGGCCAAAGATACCGATAGAATAAGTACTAAACTTTCAAAGATTAAGTCCTGCGGTCGATTTATCGACTAAAGGCGGTGCTCCAGTTAAATTACTGAAACAAGTAAAAGAGTAAAAGAGATATACCTATATCTATATATATATATTTAAAACACTTGAAATAGTTTTATCTTGAAAGCCGTGGTCATGCTGGAGCACCACCATTGGCTTTGCTACACATTCTCTATTTGAAACCTCCTCTGATATGTGACATTTAGTGTATGAGGGAGTTTGATGCTGCTACCTTCATCTGTGTTTCCTGCCGTGAGGTAGGCTCATCCGAAAGTGATCAAATTCTGTTATGAAGGCACCTACACCATGCAGCTCACTCTGGCATTTTGAAAGGATATTGAAGAATTGAGGCTCTTGAAATCCAAGCTGTTACAGTATCTACTCATTTTGATAGCAATGTCGTGACCCAAGGCACTATATAGTGGCGACCCGTTCTGCTGTTTGCGTAATTTCCTAGGCCAAAGTTTGGTACAAGTTCTTCCATTTATGTATGTATGTATGTATGTATGTATGTATGTATGTAGTATGTATGTATACGTGTGTATGCATGTCCGTGTTTATATGTATAGACATATGTATGTACTTGTATATCTATCTATCTATCTATCTATCTATCTATCTATCTATCTATCTATCTATCTATCTATCTATCTATCTATCTATCTATCCATCTATCTATATATATATATACACACACACCCCTATATATGTACACAAACAGACACAAACGTCTGAGCAGAATACTTTGGTTAATAGTTTGCAGAGTGAACCAATGCCAAACCATCGATGAAAATAATCTATAGAGTTAGAGACAAAAAAACAAACATAAAATAAATATATAAGCAATTCTCACAACAAATAAAGCCAAATCACAGACAGAGAAATGCCATGCCTCCCTCACCGCTTCCCATCATTCTATGCAAGACCAATAAATTGCTGCAGTGTTATGAATAGCAATCAGGTCTGCGACAGTCTTGGCACTGTAAAAGGTACCAAAATAAGGAACCTTAAATAACAATGCTGCATTTCCATATTTTATTGCTTCTACCTTTGTTTTATTATACATACATACATACATACATACATACATACATACATACATACATGCATACATATGTATATATATATATATATCTCTATATATAAACGGCAGTTTGTCTGTGCGTGCTTCTGTGTGTCTGTTTTCTCGTACCCTCACCCTGACCACGGCTTTCAACCGATTCTGATGAAACTTGACACACACATAGCCCAATGTCATAATTCAAAACTAACGCAGCGAAAATTTTGAAAAGTTCCCCCAGTTCTGAAAAAAATTGATAAATTCGACATGGGGTCGAGAATCATAAACATGAACCACAGACTGTCTAGGGGACGCAACTCGAGAATCTAAGCTTTTTTTATGCAACGCATTATCTATGGTAGTTTTCACAACTTGCAATCGATTTTCACCAAACTCATGGTGAAGCTTAATGTTACCCTAAGAAACTCAATTCTGACGTTAGTTTTCCATGCAATACCTTACCATCAGAAACAATCGATAAAATCATGCCATTTTGGGAAATCGCGTTCAAATTCAAGATGACATATTTTCGACAATATCTTTCACAAATTGGCAGGAATCTTTTTTTTTTTTCACAACGAGCATCATGTCTGCTCCAAGGAGCTATATAGCCCTTTTTATTCCAATAGGATACATTATTGGAAAAAATCGGTTAATTTAATCATATGTGGCACACATAGCAAACAAATTTGTGTATTAAACACAAACCAGACTGTCTAGGGGACGCAACTTGACCTTTTTAGCTATCGATAATTCGATCCAACCAATTCCTACCAGGAAGAAATTACATTCGAGACTTTACCCCCAACACCGCCACTTCTGCTAATAGCTGCTGCAGCCGCAAGTTATTCGAATACTTTTTTGGTTTAAACTTTCTTTATAACTACCACCCCAAACGTTTTACCTTCAATTTTTGACGTACCCTAACGGTCCTCGGACGCTACTTGCAAACTCTTGGTTTATTATAAACCACTTTTGTCGTGTGCATCAAAAAACTTTTCCTTTCGTTTGTTCAGTTTGATCACTTTTGACTTTTTCGTTGTTGTCACTCACATTGCTGCCAGCTTTTTGGCTGTTTTTGTACATTTTTATACGTTTTCGGATACTTACCCCACGAGCTCCTTTTTATTACACCTTTACCAAACACATTGCTATCCACCAAAATACTTACCCCACGTGTTCCTTTTTATTACACCTTTGCCAAACACATTGCTATCCACCAAAATGCCACCCAAGAAGAGAAGGACCCTCCTCAGCCCTCGGACGGCCAAGGCATCGGCTGCTAGGGCTAGAAGGGCACGCGAGACCCACGAGGAAACCGCCTTGCGCCTCTCGCAAACAGCTTCCCGTTATGCCGCTGCTCAGGCATCTGAAACTACTAGCGACCGTTCTACCCGACTTGCAAGGGTCGCAGCGTACAGATCTTCCCTCCGCTCGAGGTTGACGAAAGAGCAACAGTCCAGCCAAAACATGCGGGCTTCTTACTGTGCTTCCATCCGCAGAGCTCGCGAGAACCCCGAACAAAGGGCCATTCGGAATGCGGCTAACGCCACTAGCACTGCCAGGACACGATCTGTCGAAACCTCACAGCAGAGGAGAACTCGCCAAGATGCTGACGCCGCAAACAAAGCCATGGCCAAAGCTGCCGAAACACCTCAACAGAGGAGAGCTCGCCAAGCTGCTAACGCCGCAAACACAGCCAGGGCTCGATCTGCCGAAACTCCACACCAACGGACTATTCGGACATCCAGACATGCCATTAACACTGCTTCTGCTAGGGCTTCAGAGGGTGCTGAGGCGAGAGCTGAAAGGCTTTCAAGGGATGCCACTGCTACCGCTGTCGCACGTGCATCTGAATCTGCTGAGGCACGGTGCACTCGACTTGAGAGTATCAACAAACGTCGGGATATCATTCGTGGTGTACGTACCCCTGCCCCCGCTTTCTGGTTGTCACTAGCATTCAACTACGACGCCACAATTAACTTCTCCTTGCGTGACGACATCAAGATAGGGTCAATGACAATTGTATGCCAGTTTTGCAAAGCCAAGAAATGGCCCGGAGAGCCACCTGGTTTGTGCTGCTCTGGTGGCAAAGTGGACCTGCCACCCCTACGGGAACCACCTCAACCACTGAAGAATCTCGCGGCGGGTTTAACCCCCGATTCGTCACAATTCCTTGAAATAATTCGAAAGTACAACTGCTCATTCCAAATGACCTCTTTTGGGGCCAAAATTCCTCCCAGAGAAGGCTGGATGCCTACTTTCAAAGTGCAGGGACAGGTCTACCATCTTATTGGGTCACTTCTGCCAGACGAGATTCAGCAGTCTTCTTTCCTCCAAATATACTTCATTGCCGACTACAACCACCAGGTTGATGCACGCCTTGGAATAATACCGGGTACAAGCTATGTTCCCCGCAAAGACATTCTTCTCCGTCTCCAAACCATGCTTCATGATATCAACAGCTACGTCTGCAGCTTCAGATATGCCTTGGACAGTGCTCCATCTCCAAACTTCACCGTTGTCTTTGATGCTGATAAACGACCCCACGGGGAGCACGAACGCCGTTTCAACGCACCTGCGTGCAACGAAATTGCCGCAGTTATACACGGAGAGCAACACAACAGCCGTGACATAATCATCTCCTCCCGTGGTAACAACCTACACAGGATCAGCGAGACTCACAGATCTTATGACGCGCTTCACTATCCATTGCTTTTCCCTTATGGGGAAGACGGCTACCACTTCGGAATTCCTTTACGGCAGCCCTCCAATCAAACTACTGCGGCATCAAAGACGGTTTCCTGCAGGGCGTTCTACTCATACCGGTTCATGGTCAGGGAGGGTGAGTTCAACTTATTGCCCCGTTGTCGTCAGCTATTCAACCAGTTCGCCGTCGATATGGCCGCAAAAATGGAATCGGAAAGGCTGCTATACATTAAACTTAATCAGACCAAACTTCGCTCCGACTCCTACATTCATCTCCGTGACGGTTTGCAACAAGAAAATGACCCTCGCAACATCGGCAAGCCATGCATTCTACCCTCCACCTTCACGGGAGGACCGCGATATATGCGTGAAAGGACCCAAGACGCCTTGACCTACGTGCGCATTTACGGCCGGCCGGACCTCTTTATCACCTACACGTGCAATCCCAGCTGCGACGAAATCACTCGCGAACTCCTCCCGGGTCAATCTCACACCCATCGACACGACATCGTTGCTAGGGTTTTCCGTCTGAATTTGGGCAAAATGAAGGATTTGATAGTTAAGAGTCAGATTTTCGGGCATGTCAGGTGCCATATGTTTTCGGTCGAGTGGCAAAAGAGGGGCTTGCCACATGCTCACATCTTAATTTGGCTCACTCATAAAATCGAGACTAATGACATTGACAAATTCATTTCCGCCGAGATTCCTGACCCCGATGAGGACCCCGGACTCTACGAAATTGTCCGCACTACCATGGTACACGGGCCCTGTGGACCAATTACGCCAACACACCATGCTACAAAAACGGATTAGCCTGCTCAAAGGGATTCCCTAAACGGTTCACTTTGGAGACTCAAACAGGCGGCGATGGGTATCCGCTGTACAAACGAAGGAGTCCAGCCAATGGAGGCCGCACGATTACGGTTGGGCGACATCAAGTGGACAACAGCTACATTGTCCCCTACTGTCCTCTCCTGTCGAAGATATTCAAAGCCCACGTCAACGTTGAGTTCTGCAGCTCCATCAGGTCAATACAATATGTCTGCAAATATATCAACAAAGGCAGCGATGCTGCCATGTTCAGCATCCAGAGGAC
Source organism: Octopus sinensis (assembly GCF_006345805.1). Taxonomy (NCBI): domain Eukaryota; kingdom Metazoa; phylum Mollusca; class Cephalopoda; order Octopoda; family Octopodidae; genus Octopus; species Octopus sinensis. Next base: position 54,779,993 of record NC_043004.1, on the reverse strand, counting down.
CACCAGTCGCGACGAAGTGTCCAACTACTTGGCTGGCCGGTACCTCAGCAGCAACGAAGCGTTTTGGCGCATTTACGGCTTCCCGCTCCATCAGAGACACCCGGCTGTGGTGCAGCTTGCTGTACACTTGGAAAATGGACAGCAGATTTACTTCACAGAGCAAAGTGCTGTGCAGATAGCCACCAGCCCTAAAGACACAACGTTGACTGGTTTCTTCAAATTATGCCAACGTGATGACTTCGCTCGAACGCTTTTGTACCCACAGGTCCCATCGTACTTCGTGTGGTCTAAAAACACCTGGGTTCGACGGAAATCCGGCAAAAACGTCGAAAGCTTCCCAGGCGTCAAGTTTGACTCCTGCCTGGGTCGAGTTTACAACATCCCGCCAAACCAGCAAGAATGCTTCTACCTCCGTCTCCTTCTACATGAGGTCACTGGTCCAACAGGTTTCGCCAATATACGTACCGTCAATGGGGTTCTGTGCGACACCTTCAGGGAAGCATGTATGAGACTTGGCCTTCTAGAGGATGACTCCCAGTGGGACGCCACGATGGCAGAGGGTGCTTTACTGCAAACGCATTCGGCCCTACGACATCTTTTCGCAATCCTTCTTCAAAAATGTCAGCTTAGTGATCCACTAAGTCTCTGGATGAAATACAGGGATGACATGCCGCACGACTTCTTACGTACGGCTCAGCAACACTGCCCTTCCGCCGAGATCACGTTCACCAACTTCATTTACAATTTTGCGCTCATTCAACTTGAAGACGCTGTCATCGATATGGGTGGGTCTGCTTTAACAGAGTACGGCCTTCCACCACCCACACGTGAACACGCCAATGTTATGTCTGCTGAATTGTTACGCGAAACTTCCTACTGCATTGAGGAACTGCACCAGTACGTCCAAGATAATGAACCACGGCTGCTTCCAGACCAGCGCATAGCCTACAACACCATCGTAGACTCTGTCAGACAGCAACGTGGGGGGATTTTCTTCCTTGATGCACCCGGCGGCACTGGCAAAACCTTCGTCACTAAACTAATTCTGGCAGAGGTCAGACGCAACACGGACATTGCCCTGGCTGTAGCTTCCTCTGGTATCGCGGCCACGTTGCTTCCGGGTGGCAGAACCGCCCACTCTGCCTTCAGACTCCCGCTCGATCTGGCAAAGTCCGAGTCACCTATCTGCAACATCGCCAAGAACTCAGAACAGGCCGACATTCTGCGCAGATGCAAACTCATCGTATGGGACGAGTGCACTATGGCACACAAAGGCGCCCTTGAGGCACTGGACAGGTCCCTGCAAGACTCTACGGCCCCCATGGAGGATTAACTTTACTTCTTTCAGGAGACTTCAGGCAGACTCTACCTGTTATTCCAAAAGGAACCCGTGCCGATGCCGTGCGCGCGTGCCTTAAGTCGTCAGCTCTTTGGGCACATGTGCGGCCCTTGCACCTCCAAACTAACATGCGCGCGCAGTTAATTGGTGACAGCGGATCCGCTGCATTCTCCAGGGACCTCTTATCGCTCGGTGAAAATAGGATGCTGTCTGATGCGGATGGCTACGTTCAATTGGACTCACTTTGCACCATTGTCGACACCCCTGCTAGCCTCCGGGACGCTGTCTTCCACGACCTACAAAACAATTTACGCGACCTAAAATGGCTGGCAGGCAGAGCTATTCTCGCACCCAAAAATACAACCGTCAACTCCATCAATATCCAGCTACTTGAAGCTATTCCTGGTGATGTCCACGTCTACAAATCTATAGATAGGACAGCAGACCCCGCCCAGCTTGCCGATTATCCTGTTGAATTCCTGAATTCACTTGAACCGCCAGGCCTGCCACCACACATCCTGAAGTTAAAAGTCGGTGCGCCCATTATGCTCATCAGGAATTTGGTTCCACCTAAACAGTGCAACGGCACACGTTTGGTTGTGAAACATTTGGCACCACATTTAATAACGGCCACAATACTTACCGGTTGTGGGAAGGGAGAGGACGTCTTCATTCCACGGATGCACCTTCAACCGTCGGGCGCTGACCTACCAATCCACTTCAGGCGTTCTCAGTTTCCTGTTAAACTCTGCTTCGCAATGTCCATCAATAAATCCCAAGGCCAAACGCTACAAGTCGCTGGGTTACATTTGGGCGAACAGTGCTTCGCCCACGGTCAACTCTACGTGGGCTGTTCACGCGTTGGGAGGCGCAATGATGTTTTCATGTTTTCGCCCAAACGGACAGCTAGGAACATCGTATATACAGAAGTATTCCAGTGAAGACAAGACATTGCAACGTCCACATGCACCTTCGTTCCCTGGAGGGAAAGGACTACATTGGGATTAGTCGTTGCCTACTAGGGGCTCTTACATACCCGGGCAACGCCGGGCTATGCTGCTAGTATATATATATATACACACATAGTTATATATATATATACATAATTATATATATATATATACGTATGTATTTATATATATATATATGCATGTGTGTATATATATTATATATATATATGTATATACACTCATACACACAGGTATTCATACATATACATATTTCTATATATATATATATATAATATATATATATATAATATATATATATATATATATACATGTATATATGTATGTATACATACATGCATATATATGCATGCATATATATGTGTGTGATTGTGTATGTAAATACAAGCATATATGTATAAATATACATATATATATGTTTGTATACATACGTACATTTTTGTGTATGCTTGTATGTATATGTGTATATGTACCCGTCTACGAGTGTCTGCTTAAAGTATACAGAATTCACGTTTTATCTGTTTTGTTTTGTAAAAAAGTTTTCGCATTTTTGTATTACTCCACTTCAATGCGTTAGGAAGAGAATATCGTCCTTTCTATAAGCATAAAATTGTCTTGACATTCGCGCTTTTTTTTGTTCTGGATAAAACAGATTGTTATTTGTAAGATTTCTCTTTCATTCAAAGTAGGTATCATAACTCACGGTTGGTTATTGTTGGGCAAGTGTCACACTGTTGGCGATACGCTACAGAAGTCATTATCGTCAGATTTGAAATTTCCACAGGTGTCCTATCCGGAATTAGGAACTAATTCTTGTTTGTTACCTGGGTGCACTAACTATGTGTACGTTTTAAGCTTTCTATTTTGTTTATAAATCGTTCTGAGTATCTTATTTGAAGACGCGTCATCTTTTGGTTAGATTATCGAGTTCGAGATCGTAAAGTCATGGGTTCGATTTACGGACTTGCCGCCAAGTATATTACTCATTTCACGTTGCTCCAGTCCATTAAGTTGTAAATGAGTACTAGCCACAGCAGCACCTGAGCATTAAACTTACAACTGGTTGTCGTCCTATCCAGCAAAAGAGTTTAAAGACATGAGTAGCAAGTATCCGGTTCTCCATTTCGCTATATTAAGTCTATCCTTGTAACTCTAGTTGGTGATCTATCTATCTATCTATCTATCTATCTATCTATCTATCTATCTATCTATCTATCTATCTATATCTATCTATCTATCTATCTATCTATCCATCCATCTATCTATCTATCTGTCTGTGTGTGTGTGTCTGTCTATTAGTCTGTCTGTCTATCTATCTATCTATCTATCTATCTATCTATCTATCTATCTATCTATCTATCTATATATCTATCTATCTATCATCTATCTATCTATCTATCTATTATCTATCTATCTATCTATCTATCTATCTATCTATCTATCTATCTATCTATCTATCTATCTATCTATCTATCTATCTATCTATCTATCTATCTATCTTTTCCTTTTCTTTTTATTCTTTTTATTCTTTTTATTTATTATTAAAAAAAATTTTTTTTGTTCTTTTCTTCCCTTTTACGATCCCTCTTGATCGAAAACCTACGCCACCCCCTTTTTTTTTCTTTTGTGTTTAGTTTTTTTCATCCCCCAAAAGAAAAGCTCTACCTTGTAACTTGTCCCATCTGTGTGCAGCCCTGTGTGGCCAATAAAGAAACTTATCTATCTATCTATCTATCTATCTATCTATCTATCTATCTATCTATCTATCTATCTATCTATCTATCTATCTATCTATCTATCGAACTCTGCATATATATATATATATATATATACACACACACACACAGATATACTATTTAACTCTCTCTCTCTCTCTGTCGCTCACTTTGTTTGGACCAGTAAATGTTTCGAACCCATGCATTTTAGTTAAATTTTGTATAAATGTTGCAAAATAAGAAATCTGTTTTCTAAAATGTAACTTAGTTTTTGATGCTTTGACATTGGAATTTCAGTATAGAGTTTTCCTGACGTCTGTGATAACATATTTTATTATTCATTATAAAATTAGGTCGAAGTTGTCAAATTCAGAAGTTCATTCTCTATAGATTGTGAATAATTTACAGCATGAAAATACTCAGGTCTTGATATTGACAGGGAAGATTTTATCTGGATTTAATTTTATGCAAAGAGACAATAATTTAACATCTTGATTGATTAAGTTGATACAAAATTTATGCTTCTAAATGATATTCGATTATATATTAAAACATAAGATATTATATAAGAAAAGACAGGGATTTTAGTCATACGAACATCTTTTTAATATGAAAATAAGGATAGAATACATCGCACTGAGATTTGTTGAAGCTTTTCTAATGTACAGTAGCAAAATAATATCATAAACAGATAATCTGATTTTATTCAATAATTACGATTTTTAAAAAATTCTTGACATAAAGGTAATAATAGATAACTACTGAAAGGTGAAAAAGTATCTGGCACTCCATCGGTTATGACGACGAGAGTTCCATTTGATCCAACTAACAGAACAGCCTACGTGCAAGTGGCTGAGCACTCCATAGACGTCTGTACCTTTAACGTAGTTCTGAGGGAGATTCAGTGTGACGCAGAATGTGACAACACTAACTCTTTGAAATAGGAGGTACTACACATTTTTGCCAGCTGAGTGGATTGGAGCCAAGTGAAATAAAGTGTCTTGTGTAAGAACACAGCGCGTTGGCAAGAATCGAATTACTCTTACTCTTTTACTTGTTTCAGTCATTTGACTGTGGCCATGCTGGAGCACCGCCTTTAGTCGAGCAAATCGATCCCAGGACTTATTCTTTGTAAGCCTAGTACTTATTTTACCGGTCTCTTTTTCCGAACCGCGAAGTTACGGGGACGTAAACACAACATCATCGGTTGTCAAGCGATGCTGGGGGGGGGGACAAATACAAACACATAAATACACACACACACCTACTAAATGGAGTTGAACGCAGATGTTATTAAAATTCTTTTACTTTCGACATATAATAAACGGTGTAAAATGCAATCTTCTCATCAGGAAAGAAAGAGAGCCTATCTCAACAACTAGACACTATAACAATTACGATGACTGCATACTATATTCCTTTGGAATAAAACCAATGTTGTCTTCGAAACATGTATCGAAAGTAAAAGAATTTTAATAACATCTGCGTTCAGATGTTATTCTACTATAGATGTTCTTCTACTATAGCTCGAGGCTATAGTAGAAGACACTTGCCCAAGTTGCAACGCAGTTGGAATGAACCCGGAACCATGTGGGTGGTAAGCATGCTACTTACCACACAGTCACTCCTGCACCTATACGATCGTGAGCCGAATACCCCTGACCACTACGCCACGCGCCTTCACAGTCGAGGAAGTGACAAGTGTATAACAAAAGCAATAACTTTCAGAGATGTTGTCTCCTAAGAGTTGACATTCAATACCACCTTTGTGGACTTTTAAACTGTCTCAAGAATAAAATGGCGCGAACCAAATACAAATTCAGAAGTTATATAAGAAAAGGAGACTCCGAAAGAATGAAAGGTAAAATTGATTTAGGAGAGGGCTAAACTCAAGGAGTGGAGGGTTTGAATGATTACTGTGTTTCTGTCACTCGACCGTGTTAAGCATATGTATATTATAGCTTAGACGTAATATACTAAGTTTCACGTAGCCAAGCTAAATCCGATCAATTCGTGGCGCGGAAAATAGATAACTACTCACATGTGTGTATCAGCGAGAAAAGGCGTGAAATCGACTCAAGTGCAAAGGGTAAAAACAACAGGAACAACAAGAACACGACAACGACGACGACGACGACCACCACCAACACAACTACAACAGCTTTTGTCTTACTGAAACACTTATATATGGCGGGTAGAGGCATGACATAGTTAGTTTTACTTCGTGTTCGGTAAACGTAAAATCAGGCTGCCGGTTCATTAAACTATCTATCTATCTATCTATCTATCTATCTATCTATCTATCTATCTATCTATCTATCTATCTATCTATCTATCTATCTATCTATCTATCTATGGGAACGTCTCGTCCTTTACTCTTAGTGGGGGATTGGAATGCTACCTTGGACACGCATGTAGACTACGTGGGTAGAAATAGGAATAGACGGGGATGCAAATGCCTCAGAGACCTGCTCAGACGCTTTCAACTGTCTGACAGGTTCCGACTAGACCACCCGAATGCGCCAACGTGGACATGGAGCAACCGCATCGGGTCGTCGAGATCGTATCTAGATAGGATACTGTGTAGGACAGATAGCATAGGATGTCCACAATTCCACATAGTCAGCTACACGGATCACAAACTTGTGACATGTACGCTAGACTTAGGTAAGACACTTAGGCAGGGTCCCGGATACTGGAAACTAAACGCGTCTTTCCCGTCGAGACAGGTTTTCAGAGACCGGATTAGCACATTAGTAAAGAGGGCTTTGACGGGAGCCATCATCAACAACAAATGGTGGTTTGCCCTCAAGAGAGCAGTAAAAGCAGAAGCCATTAGGTACAGCAAAGCACTAGCCATAGATAGAAATAGAGTAGAGAGTGAGCTAGTTAAGAAGCTAGAAGAGGCAATTAGAAGCGGCATCGCATCCGACGTTTTGGCGGCGAGGTTGGCCCTCGACCAACACTTCAACGCCAAACACGAAGGATGTGCTGTCAGGGCTAGGATGCGTACTCTAAGGAACGAAGGTTTTGGAGTCGCGAGAGAGACCCGGGTGGCAGAGGCGCAACAGGGCAACAAAGCCACCATTCGGTCCCTGGTAGATGAACAGGGGCGCGAATTGCTCGAGCCAAGTAAAATGTGTGAGGCCTTTCAACAGCATTTTGCCTGACTGTTCGGGACGAGTGGAGGGCAAGAACGTAGGGTGGACTTCAGTGCCTACCTACATAGCCTACCACGACTCTCGACAAGAGAGGCAGGGTGCTGCGAAGGTGCCATCACGGCGGCGGAAGTGCAGGACGCGATGGCAGAATGCTCGAGGGACACATCACCGGGTTTGGATGGTCTACCCTACGAGCTTTACAATTGTATGCCAGACTTGTTTGGAGATCTCTTGGCGGCGGTGTACTGCAACTGGCAGCAAAACGGGAGCATTCCTGGTTTTGTGAGCCGAGGAGCCGTAACACTGCTGAAGAAAGATCTCAACAAGGGAAATGTAATAGATAACTTTAGGCCCATCACTCTGCTTAATGCAGACTTGAAAATTTTGGCCAAGGTGCTAGCCAAGAGGTTGGCGCTTGTCATCGAGAAACTGGTCGACAAGGCGCAAACATGCGCCGTGCCGGGCGGGACCATCCATGACAACCTCCACCTGATGCGCTACATCATAGACAGGGTAGTTAACGAACCTGGCATGGGTGGGGCGCTGATCAATTTGGATCAATCGAAAGCTTTCGATAGGGTGGACCATCGATACTTGGAGGCAGTCCTCAGAGCGGCTGGCTTCGGTCCCGTCTTCCGCGGCTGGATAACCGCTTTGTACAGAGGCATCCGTTCGGTAATTCGCGTAAATGGACATCTATCGAGACCCTTCGACATCGCACGTTCGGTCCGTCAGGGATGCCCCCTCTCGTCGCTTCTATACGTATTGACTCTCGAGCCATTATTGCGGAAGCTGGCAACTTTGAGGGGCATCCCGCGAGAATTGGGATGCGGGACGAGCGTGTCTGCATACGTGGACGACGTCACCGTCATAGTGTCTAGCCACGAGCACATCGAGCAGGTCGGCGAGACACTGAAAGACTACGAAGCGGTGACAGGAGCGAAAATCAACCGGGAAAAGTCAGTGGGCTTGCGACTAGGCACCTGGAGAAGCAAGCCCATGCCGTCCACCAGCGCCGCCGTCGTGGGACGTTGGACCGACGGCTCGGTTGAGTTGCTCGGGGTCTGGTTTGGTCCGGACCTCCAAGTGGAGAAGAACTGGAACGAGATAACGAGTAGGGCGGTCACTCTCGCCCGGCAATGGGCCGAGAGGAAACTGTCCCTAAAAGGTCGGGCGGAGGTGGCGAACGCGTACATCGCGTCCGTCATCTACTACCGCCTGACCGTGGTGCCTTGTCCCGACCCTACCATCACCAAACTAGAACGCATTCTCTTTCGCTTCTTGTGGAAAGGATGCGTCCCGATGGTCAGGCGATCCATTTGCTGTCAACACCCGTTAAAAGGAGGACTGGGCATGCCGTGGTTGATGATGCGCAGACACGCGCTGAGACTGCGACATCTCAGGCTCTTCGTAGACGACGGTGAACAGGTGTGGTCGCCGTTTGTGAGGCACGCTTTCCTGCAGCTCGTCTCCATGACCGAACTGCAGTCGTGGATCAAAAAGAGGCTGAGGAAGGGCGAATGGCACCGCGAGTGTCGCGTTGCTCTCAAGCAACTCTGCCGTCCTGGGTCGACCTTGAGTGACTTCATTACAATCAAAGCATTCTATAGGGGATTAGTGGAGTGGAGGTACGACGACGAGCTCGGGGCGAACCTGGACGTCGACGAGGAGTACCTGACCCGCCTGTTCGGGACGACTTTCGGGCCAGGGCCCATGGACAACTTCCAGAGATCCCTGGCCTGGCAGTGCTACCGAGAAGCGCTACCCGTTCGGGATAAGCTCTACAGACACGGCTCGAGAAACACGGGGCCGACCTGCCCGAGATGCGGTCAGAGCGACGAAACCGTTCTGCACGCACTCGTGCAGTGTCCAACAATTTTCGACCTGTGGGCTTATGTCGAACAACTGCTGTCACGTGTGGGACGAGTCGGTTTATCAGCTGAGTCTATCGTCAATATTGTCACGCCTCCTTCCTTCAAACGGGAAGGAAGAGCTATTTTCATCATCCTTGTGGCTATGGCGAAAGAATGTATCTGGTGGACGCGTCTGAAAGGATTGGAGACAAACACTTTCCTCTCTGGTCAATCTCTCATCAACTTCTTCAAGTACCACTTGAAAAGGAAAGTGAGAGTAGAGAGGCAAGTTTTGTCTAGCGAATGTTTAAAAAAAAGATGGGTGAATGTAGCAAGGATGGCACGTATGAGTGACGAAGCCACCTTGAGCATAATCCTATGAATCCAGAAATTGAAAACAGAGGGTTACCCACTTGCAAACAAATGTGGTAACATATAACAATATTGACCAAGGTTACCATGGTCTTTTTCGTAGGCTTTTCTTCCCACGGATAAACCTTACTTGCTTTCCCCTTTACACCATATATCATAACACTGTGATACACGATCCCTATTAATCGTTTATTTTTCCTCTTCCCCTTTTTCCCCTTTTTTCTTCTTTTTTCATTTCTCTTTTCTTTTGTTCCTTTTCCTTTCCCTCTTTTTTTATTTTTATTTTTTCATTTTTTATTTTATTTTTTTTTGTTCTTTTCTTCCCTTTTACGATCCCTCTTGATCGAAAACCTACGCCACCCCCTTTTTTTTTCTTTTGTGTTTAGTTTTTTTCATCCCCCAAAAGAAAAGCTCTACCTTGTAACTTGTCCCATCTGTGTGCAGCCCTGTGTTGCCAATAAAGAAACTATCTATCTATCTATCTATCTATCTATCTATCTATCTATCTATCTATCTATCTATCTATCTATCTATCTATATATCTATCTATCTATTATCTATCTATCTATCTATCTATCTATCTATCTATTTGTTTGCCTGTCTAGCTATGCATACTTTAGTGTTTATCTTTTATTTGTTTCAGTCACTGGACTGCAGCCATGCTACGGGTACCACCTTGAAGTTTTTAGCCAACCCCAGCATTTATTTTTGAAGTCTGGTACTTAATCAATCCTCCTTTCTCTTTGCCGAACCGTAAAGTTTCCAACGTTAAGAAGCCAACAGTGGTTGTCGAACGGTGGTGGGGGACAAATAGAGGACACACACACTGTTTTCTTTCAGTTCCTGTCTATCAAATCCACTCACAAGGCTTTAGTTGGCCCGAGGCTATAGCAGAAAATAATTAACCTAGGTGTCACGGAATGGGACTGAACCCGTGACCATGAAGTCGGAAAGAAAGCTTCTTACTACATAGTCTCGCCCGCCTTTCTATACACACACACACACACACACACATAAACACACACACACACACACACACACATATATATATATATATATATATATATATATATATATATATATATATATATACATATTCTTTTATTCTTTTACTCGTTTCAGTGATGCAGCTGCGGTCATGATGGAGCACATACATATATACATACATACATACATGCATACATACATACATACATGCATACATACATACATACATACATACATACATGCATGCATACATACATACATACATACATACATACATACATGCATGCATACATACATACATATATATATATATATATATATACACACATGTGTGTGTACATATATGTGTATGTGTATGTAAATGCATATATGTGAATATATATACATGTCAGTGTATTTTTATATGCAGACACACACATACCTAGACAATAGTATTCACTCATTTACTCACTCACGCACTCACTCTTACACATACGCACTCATTTCTATACACACGCATGCACGCGTGTGTATGCAAGTGAAACCATGTATGTGTATGGGTATGAAAGGGACCGATATGAATACACGGAGGGCCCACGTCCCATACCTACACTGTAATTGTCAGCTTTTTAATTGAAAGCAGACACCTGCCACAAGTGATGCCGATGTCTCGGAGAAGAATGCAATGGATTACTTTCAGACAATCAGTTGTGTTGTGTATGTGGGACAGTGAGTTATAATACAACACCAAGCAATTAGCAGAAGCAGCGGCAAACACAATGACACAGGCAAGAATAACAATTGTGAGAGAAAACATTGTAGCTTTAGAGAAGTGTCTGATGTATTAGTTGGTAATTATTTGGAAGAAATTGGTTATTTCTTGCTATGACGTCACTAATGGAGATAAAAGAAACGGCTCTTGATTTAGATGTCTTTGTATTGTATGTGCTTTAGAGGTATAGACTTTTTGATTTAAATCCTGGTTTGTTATATTTTATATTTTTATCTCCAGCTCTCCATTGTCAGAAACGGTAATTAAAATGAGCCAAGGGTTTGCCCAACTGTTTCATCTTATACTGTAGTACTCTATTTGTTAGAAGTTCTTCGTGTTTGATAATTAGAGTACGATATTAAAAAAAAAATGCTTTATACTTTTGAGAGGTAACTCGATGTTGAATGCGAGGAGTAGTCTTAGCTTTTTAGATGCGGTTTCAGATCTAATCACATCTATACATTTGGGTCAATATTATAAGCTCACGAAGACGGCGAGCTGGCAGAATCGTTAGCACGCCGGGTAAAATACCTGGTGGCATTTCGTCTGTCTCGACGTTCTGGGTACAAATTCCGCCGAGACCAACTTTGCATTTCATCCTTTAGGGGTCGATAAAATGAGTACCAGTTGAGTACTGGGGTCGATGTAATCGACTTACCCCCTCTCTCTGAACATGCTGGACTTGTGCCAAAAATTTTAAAGTTATATTATAAGCTCATGCAAGTCAAACGCACGCACACACACATACGAACACAAATAATAGACAACATATCGAATATAGAATACAGCTATACATATTATACACTCTTTCACGCCCTCATGTATGCATATGGGTACATAAGTGCGTTTTTATTTATGTTATTGTTGTTTAGCTACCAGACCAACCCTAATTGAGAAGGCCTGTGTGTAGCGCGTGTTCCAGCCTTCACTATTCTCCACTTTATTTTTCAGATAGAGTCTATCAGGATTAAATTTTCGAATGTGCTCCTGCCACCTTTTAAAGACAGCAGCAAATGATGCGAAGGAGGCTCGACTACTACTTTTAGCAGGTCAGGTATTCGCATTAATGCTATCTAGCTTTCTCAATCCATGCGCCTGTGTGTAAGTGATTATGTAATGTTATATATACATAAACGTATATAACATCCATTAGCATCCCACAGAGACCTACATGAAACCGTGGTATGGACTAAATGATTAAGTTATCTGCATACCTGTAACAGGACTCGTTCCATACTTAAAAAATAAAAAACCGAATCATAAAAATGTACTTCAATGATGAAATATACAAGCTTAGGCATTACGCATTTCCATTGAAGTATCCCCAATAAAATAAAAGTAAGTTAGGAATGCAACGCTACAGAACAACTAGCGAATGCATAACATCTAACAGCATTACTCAGAGACCGACATGAAACCGCGGTATGGACTTGATGATTAAGTCATCTGCATAAATGTAACAAGACTCCTTCCATACTTAAAAAAAACAAAAACACATCATGATGAAACATTATTTACATTTGACGGATATTTGTCCTCATCTTGTTTGTTGTTATCACAACATTTCGGCTGATACTACGCCATGTGCCCGTGGGCAATTATGGAGTGAATTTTAGGGCTTATAAATCTAATATTCTCCTATCCTTCCTTAATACCAGTTCCCATATGCTACTCATATCTGCACTCGGTCTGCTTAGGAGGTTGTTGGGACCTAGCATACGTGCTGCTTCTTTTAGTTTTCGCATTTTCTAGTGGTGTTCTCTGTCTATTATTTCAACTTCATCCCACAAGGTAGTGGTCTCCATTTATCCATACATGATCAGCTATACCCGATTTATAAATACGCCCTCTAGTCACAGCTTTGCGATGTTCGTCTACCCTTATTTTGAGGGGTTGGCATGTTTCGCCTTTGTATAACCTACCACAGATGCATGGGATGGAGTACACGCAGTTCTTGGTTATATTCTCTTCTATTGGTGGTTTTACTCGAAGGAGATATTTGCGAAGTGTTGTATTAATTTTGAATACTGTCCTGATATCATATGGGCCGCATATCTTTTATATCTTTTCGGAGAGGCCTTTCATATAGGGTAGACAAACTGTGGACAGTTTATCGGTTTCATCCTCTCTTCTCTTCATAATTGGAGCGGAGAGTATGCTTTTTGGAGTAGGATAGGAGAATATTGGATTTATAAGCCCTAAAATTCATTCTATAATTGCCCACGAGTATATGGCGTAGTGGTTAAGAGTACGGGCTACTAACCCCAAGATTTCGAGTAACCTGAATAATAATAATAATAATAATAATAATAATAATAATAATAATAATAATAATAATATAATAATAATAATAATAATAATAATAATAATAATAATAATAATAATAATAATAATAATAATAACAACAACAGCAACAACAATAATAACAACAACAACATCGAAAAATACCTTAGGAATGAGAACCTAGGTTCGAAATTTCCCCAAGACACCTGATAAAGGCTGGAGGATATATCAGCCGAAACGTTGTGTTAATAACAAACAAGATGAGGACAAATATCCGTCAAATGTAAATAAAAAATGTACATAATTCCTCATCTCTTAGACATTACAAATTTCCATTGAAGCAAAGGGAGGTTTTATAAACGAACATACTCCCGTAATATAAAATGTCGATCAATGGAACCTGAAACTGCAGGATGTACATTCCTAAAAGGTTTCAACTATACCACTCAACCGTAGATTAGAAGTATTGTTAAGTTGTCAACATTGGTGACAATACATTTTGAGCCAGTTCTACACGCTCCGAAATGCACGGCTTAGAGATTCAAGCCCGAGGCAGTTAGATTAATGTCGCAAAGTTGCTGTCCTTTGATAAGGATCACACGCATCGACTGAATAGTTTCTTTTAAACATAGAAGAGAATCTTCTACATGTTTGACAACAATCACTCGCTCTGATGATTGAGATTCAATGCAATTGGTGCGTTGCAGATATATTGCTTCATTTATTTACGAAGTATTCTCTGACCGAATGAACGTCCATTACACACGTTAAACTCTGAGCGTTAATGGAGCGAATCTTCAGCTGATTCTCAAATAAATCAGGTACTAAATATTATTTTCTATAGTTTGAAACCACAAACGTGCGTGGATGTTCTTACACACACACACACACACACACACACCACACACACACACACATACGCACACGCACCACATGCGCGCGTGTACATATACCTATTTCTTTATAACCCACAATGGGCTAAACATAGAGGGGACAAACAAGGACAGACATAGGTATTAAGTCGATTACATCGACACCAGTGTGTAACTGGTACTTAATTTATCGACCCCCGAAAGGATGAAAGGCAAAGTCGACCTCGGCGGAATTTGAACTCACAACGTAACTACAGACGAAATACGGCTACGCATTTCGCCCGGCGTGCTAACGTTTCTGCCAGCTCGCGTGTGTACACACACACACACACACACACACACATTCACGACGCACACACACATACAAAGTTGCAGGGGCGCAATGAAAACGCGAACGCTAGTCCAGAAAACGCCAATCAAGAACCAACTCTTCGCCTTCAGTCCCAGCAGACCACCAGTACCCGATCCACAGCAAAATTTTCCGAAAACGCATTGGCCTGACCGGCCATAGCCAGACACATTGTGACTCGTCTTCTCCTATGTGATGTCCTTGGTCAACGTCGACAATATTGGACGAACTAATAGTAATAATATATACACATATACATGTAGGGGCTGGACAAAATAATGGAAACACCTTAAAATTTCTAACAAATTTATTTTAATATGGGGTAGGACCGCCTTTGGCAGTAATTACAGCTTGAATTCTACGAGGTATGGACTCGTACAAAGTTTAAATTGTTTCCAAAGGAATTTTTGTGCATTCTTCAGCTAAAACAGTCTCCAGATCTTGTAGTGATGATGGTTATGGATATCGACTCCTTACTTGTTTTTCTAAAATGCATCATAAATGTTAAATAATATTGAGATCTGGGGACTGTGGTGGCCAGATAAGATGTTCAACTTCACTAGAATGTTCTTCGTGCCATTCAGTAACAACTTTAGCAGTGTGAATTGGTGCATTACCATCCTGAAAGATTGCGTTTCCCCCCGGAAACAGTTCCGTAACCATAGGATGAATTAGATCAGATAAACTGCTTAAATAGTCTTGACTATTAATTCTGCCATGAAGGGAAACTATTGGACCGGCGGATTTCCAAGATATAGCCCACCCTCCAGATAATCACAGATCCTCCTCCATGTTTAACAGTTAGAACAAGGCAGACTGGGTCAAATGCTTCTTTCGTCTGTCTCCACACGTATACTCGGCTGGTGGTCAGAAATAAGGTAACATTCCTTCACTGCTCTAAGGACGAATTCTGTAGGTTTTTACTCCACTCTAAACGCTTCGCAACGTTTGTTTTTGAAAATAGTGGTTTTCTGATTGCAGCACTCCCATGAAACCCGGCTTTGTGCAGCTCCCGGCGAACAGTTTTTGTGGAAACTGTGTTCTCAAGGTGGTCATTAAGCTCTGCAGTAATTTTGGGAGCTGTACTTTTGTGATAATTTCTAACAATTCACGTGAGTCCGACGGTCCCTATCTGAAAGTTTTGCTTTTCTTCCGGAGTTTTGTTTCTCAAAAGCTGTGATTACTTTCGAGACAGTACTTCTTGATACACCAAACATTTCGGCTGTTTTCGTTACACTAGCGCCTGCCATACGAGCACCAACAATTTGACCTCTTCGAAAGCCCAATAGATCTGTCATTTTAATGAGTTTTACTTACCTTTCTCTGATGATATCTGAACAGAAACAGCAATTTTAGCAAAACATATTAAGCAATACTAATAATAAGTAAAAAAAAACATAAAAAGAAACAAGCTTTTGACGGTTTTATTGATATTTCATAATTATGATGCTATGACGCTAGGGTGTTTCCGTTATTTTGTCCAACCCCCGTACATCTCTTTTACACTCTCCCTTTATACAGTATATATCTCTTTTACTTCTTTTAATTGTTTCAGTCATTAGACTGTGGCCACGCTGGGATCCCACCTTGAAGAATTTGTAGTCGAATGAATCGAACTCTGAATCTTTTTTTTTTGATAAGTCTAGTACTTATTATAGCGACCTCTTTTGCCGCATCGCTAAGTCATGGAGATGTAAATACACCAGCACTGGTTGTCAAGCGGTGGTATGGGACACACACAACCACACACACACACACACGCAAACACTCATATAAATAAATATATATTGTACATGTATATATATATATATAAATTATATATATATATATATAATAATACTATATTTGTTCCACGTCCTCGCGTTGTTGTGGTTTTTTTGTGTTTTCTTGTTTGGATTAACTATATATAATATATATATATATAATATATATATATATATATATATATATATATATATATATATATATATATATATATATGTATGTATGTAAATATTATAATATATATATATATATATATATATATATATATATATATATATATATCTATATATTATATATATATATATATATAATATATATATATACGACCGGCTTCTTCCAGTTTCCGTCTACCAAATCCAACCACAAGACTTTGGTCAGCCCAAGTCTATAGTAGAATACACCTGCCGAAGGTGCCACGCAGTGGGACTGAACCCGGAACTATGTGGTTACGAAACAAGCTTCTTACCACACCCGCACCTATATATTTATATATAAAGTATGTATCAATAATGTCTGTCTTCCAGTATCAGCTTCTGCATGATATCCTCTCGTTTACATATGTTTATGGAGTGTAGATAAATAGGAGGCTGTGATGTTCAACATTTCTCAGACTAATAGCAGAAAAGGAATTAAACAGCTTTAAATACAAGACCAAACTGTATACTTTTCTATTAGCCATTTTTACTTATTATGCTAATCGTATTGAATATGTAAACGACCTAGCAGTATATAGTGAGACAAGTCTGATAAAAGGAAGAGAGTGAAGTGTTGGGTAAGGGGAATTTTCTGTGAAGAATTTCGAAGAGGAAGGAAATTATAGAACCATATTTTGTCACGAATTCAATCAAAATAGTTTACCCTTTGTTTTTCAGTCATTTTGAACTTTTACCATTCGCGTCTCTTTGTGATTCTGTATGTAATTTCTATTATTGAAAACTTTCTGTATAATTTGTGCTGTTCAATAATACTTGTATGTAACTTCCGTTATTTAACCATTCGCCATTTCAATAGGTGCAAATATCTATTTTAATCTAACTTATCCTTTACACAAGCACACACACACACACACACACACACACACACACACACACACACACACACCGCACACACACACATACACATGCACGCACGCACAGACACACACACACAAGCAAACAAACACACACACAAACACAACTTTTATCTTTTACTTGTTACAGTCATTAGACTGCGGCCATGTCTCCTAATATCCGATGAAATGGACGAATCCTACGATCCTACCAAACTGTAAGTCTTGTGGAACTAAATCAAACTGATGATGCACAAACATTATATACATATATGTATGTGTGTGTGTGTGTATGTGTATATATATACAAATATATATATATATATAATGGTTGTATACTGTCAATCTAACAAGAACGTGA
Source organism: Octopus sinensis (assembly GCF_006345805.1). Taxonomy (NCBI): domain Eukaryota; kingdom Metazoa; phylum Mollusca; class Cephalopoda; order Octopoda; family Octopodidae; genus Octopus; species Octopus sinensis. Next base: position 54,762,170 of record NC_043004.1, on the reverse strand, counting down.
CAGTAGGGGGTACACCACCGTTATATAGCCCTAGGAGGCATCGAACGCCTCCTGACAGCTTCGACACATTTTATCCTGTGTCCTTATATACACATACGAAGGGGAGACAAACACCCCCAACTGCCGGAACTGCATCTAGGGACACCGTGTTTCAGGATCATTGTCCTTCATCGGCCTAGAGTAGCAGACACCGGTCAGCTGGCGATGTCTGTCTCGACTTCGTATCTGTATATATCTATAGTCAGTGAAGTCTATTCACTGATTATCAAAATAAGAAATATTGAGTTTCTAAATCTCTCGTAGAGAGGTGTACGGTGGTGGAGCGATATAATGGTTTATACTGTCAATCTAACAAGAACGTGCAGTAGGGGGTACACCACCGTTATATAGCCCTAGGAGGCATCGAACGCCTCCTGACAGCTTCGACACATTTTATCCTGTGTCCTTATATACACATACGAAGGGGAGACAAACACCCCCAACTGCCGATGAAGGACAATGATCCTGAAACACGGTGTCCCTAGATGCAGTTCCGGTGTACCCCCTACTGTCACGTTCTTGTTAGATTGACAGTATACAACCATTATATCGCTCCACCACCGTACACCTCTCTACGAGAGATTTAGAAACTCAATATTTCTTATATATATATATATATATAATTAATCAATATAGGGTAGCAAAAAATTCAGCAGAAATTATTTGCCACCAGCGGTCTAGTGGGAAAAAGGAAATAGTCAAAAACTATTAATAAATTCAACAGCAAAATTAAGGAACGGCCATAATAGGCCGTTCAACCCACTAGAAATAGCAGCTAAGGCTTCAACAGCAAAAAAGTATTAATTCCGTAAACAAGGAGAAAATTTAAAAAACATTTACCTGTTATACTTTATACAATGCATCGTTTCATCTATTTTTTAATGGTAAATCAGCCTGATTAAATTAAATCAAACTAATCCTCCATAGGCCAACAGATTCAGCAGTAAAGTAAGCCAGACGGGAGAGATATTTCCACGAGGCAGCACCACTACTGTCTCGGCAATATCTGACCTAAAATTTTCAAATCATCGTACTCGCGCCAAATTTATCGGCAGCAAATATAAGCTGCCGATTCCATTTCGGAATTAAACAGAAAATTTATAATTAATCAATATAGGGTAGCAAAAAATTCAGCAGAAATTATTTGCCACCAGCGGTCTAGTGGGAAAAAGGAAATGTTTTTTAAATTTTCTCCTTGTTTACGGAATTAATACTTTTTTGCGGTTGAAGCCTTAGCTGCTATTTCTAGTGGGTTGAACGGCCTATTATGGCCGTTCCTTAATTTTGCTGCTATATATATATATATATATATATATATATTTGAGTAGTTGAATGAATTATCTTATTAATGATAATTCGAAAGATAACCGATACCTGGGTAGCAAATTCACATCAGAAAGAACACAGTTGAAACTACGTCCCTAGGGCAAAATCGCGGCAAATGCCAGTAGCAATCCAAAAACCTTCTTTGCCCATGTCCAGCGGAATTCCCGCTTGAACAACCAGATTGCAACGTTGGTGGACTCAACAGGCGTATCGATTGAGGACCCTTATCAACAGAGCCAATTATTTGCCGAGGCTTTTTCAACTATTTTCAAACAAGATGATGGTCGTGAACCCCCTCCATTTGATAGATCGGTACCTCCAATGCTTCGATTGGTCATCACGCGGGACGAAGTCAAACGTGTTATTCAAGGCCTCAATGTCAACAAGGGTCACGGCCCTGTCGGCCTACACCCACGGGTTATCAAAGCGTTGGCTCCGGTCATCTGCGAGCCCTTAACACGTCTATTCAATATGTCATTGGCGACGGGTGTTATACCTGCAGACTGGAGAACAGCGATAATCTGCCCAATTTTCAAGAAAGGGAGCCGGGAAGACCCGCTTAACTACCGACCGGTTTCCCTTACATCAATAATCAGCAAGATGTTCGAAACCATCCTTAAGAAAAGTATGATGCTCCACCTCCTAACACAGCCTCTATCTCTGATTCTCAACACGGCTGCTTCGTGCCGAAGAGATCATGCTTGACCAACTTACTAGCATCCTCGATGATAGTGATGCTGTTGACATCGTTTTATTTTGACTTTGCCAAAGCTTTTGACTCGGTAAACCACCGCCTATTACTTGCCAAGCTTCAAGCATATAGTTTCCATCCGGATATTGTACGATGGGTTGGTGCTTCTCTCAGATCGCTCCTTCCAAGTCCAAGTTAATGGTTCGCGGTCCGACGTCTCCAGTGCGAGCAGTGGCGTGCCTCAAGGTTCAGTGCTTGGGCCCTTGTTGTTCTTAGTCTTCATAAATGACTTGCCCGACGACCTCACGCAACACACTCTTCTATTTGCCGACGATATCAAACTGGTCGCTCCTCGCGGTGATATAGAGGATCTTCGTCGATGCCTCCACCAAATTTGGAAGTGGTCTAACGATTGGGACCTGTGGTCTGAACGTGTCAAAGTGCTGTCATCTGCCTGTTGGCTCTCCTCCTGCAACTCAACTTGATTTCGATCGAGCCGGGTCTGCTGCTGGAGAGGACCGATCAGGTAAAGACCTGGGTATCTTGGTGGATTCCTCCTTTTCGGCCTTCGGCCCAGTGTGTCCATGCTGCAAACAAAGCACGCGGAATTCTGTTCTTGATTCGACGGTCATTCGGAATGCTCACAGCAGCCATATTCCTACAACTCTATGTCACGCTGGTGAGACCCATATTGGAGTATGGGATTCAAGCCTCTTCTCCTTATCTCCTCAAAGACATACAGCATCTCGAAAGAGTCCAGAAGCTGGCTACCCGCATGGTTCATGGTCTCAAAAATTTGTCCTACGAAGAAAGGCTGAGGACGCTCGACCTTTATTCTCTTGAAAAACGCCGCCGCCGTGGTGATTTCATTCTCGTCCACAACATCATAAGCGGAAAGTGTAACCTCTCGAAAGAGCTGTTCTTCACTCCTGCTCCAGAGCGTCGGCTGCGGGGTCATTCCGAAAAGCTCTACCTGCGACGATTTCATCTCATCGAAGGAGAGGAGCTTTCTCCGTCCGGGTTGCGGATCCGTGGAACAAGCTGCCAGACGAGATGGTGAAGATGCCGACGACCGCTTTGTTCAAGCCTCCCTGGACCTCAAGTGGCCTGAACTCTTACATGAACACCACCCTGTACTTAACTCCATGTCCCCCTACATGGCCTTGCTATTTGCTTTTGAGCCAAATTAACTAACTAACTAACAACTAACTACGGTCTTCGTGCGGAAATTTGTATGTTTATTCTAAAATTTAAGTATATGAAAGAATGGAGTTGAACGACTAGTTAACAAATAAAGGATATTTGTTAACTAGTCGTTCAACTCCACTCTTTCATTACTTATATATATTATATATATATATTGTATATATATATATATATATATATATATATATATATATATATATATATTGTATATATATATATATATATATATATATATATATATATATATATTGTATATAAATACATATTATGTTTATTGTATATTTAGATAAGTCTGACAAATGCAACTGAACCGAAACTTGGAAGTCACTTATAACTTTTATACGCACACATGACTGTGGTATCGAGAAAACAAAAGGCGTAAAAGAGCAATGCTATGTTCTATACCAACACCACCTACACCACCTGAACACAATCACCGCAACTACTAATCTCGCCACCACACACGCATCCTTTCATACATCTACAGCAAAACGAAACCCATCACCATCACCTCTACAACCACCCGCACCTCCTCCACCATCACTACCACCGCCGCCACCACCACCATCACCAGCACAACACCCATTGCCACCACCACTTACACCAGCATCGCCAAACCTACCAGCAGCAGCAGCAGCAGCACCACCACCACCACCACCACTACCACGTTCTCCTCGACGAAGACCATTACACCACCCTCCCCATTGTCACCATCCCCTCGAACTCCATCACCTGCACCAGCACTACCACCGTCACCACTATCTCCTACACCATCAGTTTTACTGCCACCATTTACTGTCATTACCATCACCACCACCACCACCACCGCCACCACCACCACCACCACCGCACCCATAGCCACCACCACAACCTACACCAGCATTACAGCCACCAGCATCACCAAACATACCAGCACCACCAGTACCAGCAGCAGCACCACCACTACTACTACCACCACCACCACCACCACCACCACCACCACGAATACCATCACTACAAACACCATGTCCACTTCCATCATCCACCACCAGCACCATCTGCACAACCACCATCAGCACCACCACCGCCCTACCTCACCCCTTACAACAACGCCATCCTATTATTTCCTTCCCATATTTTGATTTGTATACAACAGATGTTGAGTCCATTAAACTGGTTCAAGGATGTCAGAGTCAACACATTCAGATATTAATTACGACATGGTCTTTAAATACTTTATGTAGTTTTTATGCAAATTACTGGAATATTTTAACATTGTCGCAATATGTTCTTTTGTTACTTTTGATCTGTTATTCCAGAATGGAGTCTATATTAACCGTGAGTTTGAGCGAAAGGTGAAAATACACACGTAAACTCCTTTCCACATACGTACATTCTATCACAAACATACGCAAGCACCCTCATTTCATTTATCTATCTATCTATCTATCTATCTATCTATCTATCTATCTATCTATCTATCTATCTATCTATCTATCTATCTATCTATCTATCTATCTGTCTATCTGTCTGTCTGTCTGTCTGTCTGTCTATCTATCTATCTATCTATCTATCTATCTATCTATCTATCTATCTATCTATCTATCTATCTATCTATCTATCTATCCGTCTGCCTATCTGTACTGCCGAAAAAGGCATTTTTTTTCCAAATACGCCAGCTAAACTAACTTGTACTGTCTACTGTCTAAAACAGTGAAATTCAAAATAGATTAAGCTGTAGATACTTTACATAGAAAAAGGAGAAGGATTCGCGTGTGTAGGACACAAACCCGCATCTTCTGTAAAATGCTAGACGTTCTACTATATATAGGACCAGAGCAATCTTTTGAAATTCACTTATAAGAAGTCCATACTTTCCCGCCCGAATTGTATGTCGTTGCCGTCCTAAGAATTGAGGAACTTCGAGAGAATGTGAAATAATTATTTCTTAGCTGTGGAACTTGAAGTACATAAGGCTATAAAAAATAATATGGGATGTAAATATTCAGTTATCTACGTATTACTATTTATAAGTTAATCTATTTAAAATTTCACCCTTCCAACAATGAATTATTTCAAATTCTTTCGAAGTTTCTAAATCCCTAAGACTTGAACTATTCACACACGTATTAAATCTAACTATCTATATATTCGTATACGCACATATGTATTTTTATGCAAAGACGAATAGAGGTTTGTCAAATAACATACACGTTAAATTCCTGGTTTCTTGAAATTATCTCAGATTCCAGATAGTGTAGACCTAGTCTACTTTATTTAGAATTCATATCAAATCTAAATAAGTAAGAGGAAATAATAGCAAGAACCAAGCATCTTCTAAAATTGACATGCCATTAAGGAAGACAAGAAGATAGCAGTGAACACGTTTTTCTATTTTTATAGGGGTCATTATCACAACTGTGACCTATGCAAATTGTAAGAATGAAACGAATATAAACGGAGAGAAATAACTGTGACAACTGTGATTATATAACAATTGCAGCGTGGAAGGTGTTTATAAGCCATTTAAGAAACACACAAAACCGCTAGATTCACTTCAACATTTAAGTGTAATTTGTCAAAATATTTTCGTTGCTTTGAGACCGCGACCTGTTCACTGAGATGCAGTACAAAGCTTTGTCAGTGAACAGGTCGCGGTCTCAAAGCGACGAAAATATTTTGGCAAATTTAATTTAAATGTTGAAGTGAATCTAACGGTTTCTGTGTGTTTCTTAAATTGCTTATAAACACCTTCCACGCTGCAATTGCTTTCGTTCCAGCACACGATCTCAGATCAAGTCACTCGCTATGCAAGTACATCTCTGTGATTATATAGTTTTATATGTATTGGGTCATCCTATAAATAATGGAGGGGAACTACCTGCATCAACTTGCTATAAAAGGTGGTAATTTTACCCTGTATTTATTCTTGGTGCAAGTGCTGAAGAGTGCAGTTCGATTTTAACAGATATTTTTTCAAAGCTATAATGGAAGTAGACAAAGGATTATATTTGGCATATTTTACTTATGATTTCAATAAAGGCAACAACGTGACGGAAAGTGCGGGGAATATTAATGCAGTATATAGGAATCGGACGAAAAGCATAAGCCAGTGTCAACTATTGTTCCAGAAATTCCGAGCGGTAAACTACAGCCTAGAAGACGAGCCTCGTCCTGGAAGTTTTGTAGAGCTCGACGATGACGTCCTGCAAGCCCTGGTGGAATGAGCCGTGATTTGTGAGCTTGTAGTTCAGTTGGACTGTGGTCACAATGCAATGCAGAACATGGTGGAAAACCTTGTGTGTAGAAAAGTGATTGCAAAGTGGGTACATCGGCAGTCAACATTTAATATGATTTGAAGCAGAGAAGGGTGGAAGTTTGCTCAGATCTGCTGGAAGCCTTTGAAGACAGACAGTGTTGTTACCAATCTTGCGACAGGGGATGAAACAAAGGGCGTGTTTTGATGAACAGGAAATGGCGTAACATCTCTTCTCCAAGGCTGAAGTTCAAGAACTAGAAATACATGGTGAATGTTTTGGAGGATGACAAGGTACTCACTGTACCTGATTTTCTGCAGCGTGGTTGTACCATGAATAGCGAGCGGTACAACGAGGCACCTAAAAAAAAAAAAGCTCGGAAAACTATTTGAAGGAAGAAATCGAACCACGATCCACATTCGCCACGACAGTGCGGAACCACACACATATTTTGCAACAAATCAAGCAATCGATAAATTGTGTGAGTCAGCGGCCACACAATCTACCGCACAACCCTAATCTGGCGCACTTTGACCACACTTTCGGTCTAATGAACGAAACTCTTTGGAGTAAACTAGTGGTTTTCAACCGGTGTCCACATGGCCCTTTGGGGGCCCGTATATGATGTTAAAATGTGCAATATATTGGTTATGCTTCTATAATACACAAACTATTTTAACAAATTTTTTCAATACAATTCCTGGTAATATTTAATCATAAAAATATAATATGATTCTTTAAACATTGTTTGGCTAGGAGGCCCATCCGATTAAAAGAGAAATCGAAGGGGTACATAGGTGTACCCCTTCGAAGGCGCAGGAGTGACTGTGTGGTAAGTAGCTTGTTTACCAACCACATGGTTCCGGGTTCAGTCCCACAGCGTGGCACCTTGGGCAAGTGTCTTCTAGCCTCGGGCCGACCAAAGCCTTGTGAGTGGATTTGGTAGACGGAAACTGAAAGAAGCCCGTCGTATATATGTATATATATGCGTGTGTGTGTTTGTGTGTCTGTGTTTGTCCCCATAGCATTGCTTGACAATCGATGCTGGTGTGTTTATGTCCCCGTTACTTAGCGGTTCGGCAAAAGAGCCCGATAGAATAAGTACTGGGCTTACAAAAGAATAAGTCCCGGGGTCGAGTTGTTCGATTAAAGGCGATGCTCCAGCATGGCCACAGTCAAATGACTGAAACAAGTAAAAGAGTATAGGTCAAAATGGTTGAGAAACATTGGAGTGAACGATTTAATAATACAGTCGAAGTGAAAATACCTGTGAAGAAGTGAATAAAACAGCGCACACCTGAATTTTTCAAAGTGAATTCTAGATTTGGGTTTAAAGATGATGCAAATGTATCGTCTGTGACAGAGATTGTTCAGCAGTACTATTGTATTGCGGAATATTTTTTTTTCTGCCAGTATATGAATTTCGAATGTCAGATAATAAAAAAAGTTAGGCCAACTTTTGCATTACTTTCGGTATATACACATATATTTCTTCTTCAAATAGCAAGCTTTTATACAAAGAAATATTCTGAACATAATTGATTTTAATTGATTTATTGATAATAATATAAATATTTGATAATCGATAATAAAATTAATTAAAGGTTTTATATTCCTTTTTAATAAGGTGTTATCTCTTTTTCCATTTCTCAATCTGCCTATCTGTCTGTCTGTTAAAATGTTTATAATATATATATATATATATATATGCAACGCATGCCCTTCAAAGTATATAAAAAAAATATTATATATATATATATATATATATATATATATATATATTATATATATATATATGTATATATATATATATATATATATATATATATATATATATATATATATATATATATATATATTTTTTATATATAATATATATATATAATATATATATATATTATATATATATATATTTTTATATATATATATATATATATGCATGTGTTTGTGTGTGTGTCCTTCTATGCATACACACACACATATATACGTGTGCGTGGTTTGTTCTTGTGAATGTTTGTATATTGTGATTTTGTGCGCCTTTATATATCTGTTTATGAAACGTGGAGGGAAAACAATAATACACATGTGCATACATGCATATAATATAACACATATACATATATATATATTCACACACACACACACACACGCACATATGAATAAATGTATATATATATATCCATATGCATATGTATATATGTGTGTGTGCGTGTGTATGCATTTGTGCTCGTGTATATGTTTGTGGGTGTGTGTGTTCGTGTATGTGTGTATGTGTGTGTATAAATCATAGATTGACAGACAATGAAGTACAGGTTGGCGGGTGAAGTTGAAAAATTATATTGACCAGTAAATTCAATCACCTTATTTATATCTGTTCAGTAATAGGAAATATATCGATATCAATATCGATATATATGGCTATTGTAGTTAATAGATTATTTCTTCATTGAAATATAGTTCTTCATTGGTTTATTTTAGCAGGGATTAAAATAGAAAGAACTGTAATTCCATTGAAATAATCGACATCCTTATAGAAGATAAAACAATTCGAAAGAGTTTATTAATTATCATATATTGTATTGGGTTTAGGATAAAGTTATCGGAGAATCTGATAGCAGGGTTCGAAACTTAGCAAAAGTATATTCTATATCAATACCCAGTTTATATTCTAGGAGCCTGATTGAACCTTACAACTTCACAATTGTGTCATGACTTAGAGGTACAAGTATGTTATGGGTTGTTAACAAAGGAAAAAGTACTAACTGGGTGATAATATTTTCCTCTGTTCCGAATTATATCTTTATTTTCTCTATGTAACGACTTATTTATTCCTTCGTATGTGTATATAAGTGTGTGTGTGAGTGTGTGCGCGTGTGTGGTGAATGTGTGCGTAGCTGTATATATATATATATATATATATATTATATATATATGTGTGTGTGTGTGTGTGTGTGTGTGTGTGTGGTGTGTGTGTATGTGCACTACACTAATATAATTTTGCGTTTGTATGTATTATGTATGTATGTATGTATATATGTATTTGCAGATTTGTATGTTTTATGTATGTATTCTCATGCATATAGTTGCATATTTAGACATGTTCAAATTAATATATAAATATATTTAAATTATAAACTTCTGGAAAGTTTCACAGATTTTTACAATTCCTGTGATGGATTGGATCTGTAGTATTCGAATTAGCTTTCTCCTTTCTGGTTTTGAGAAGCCTACTTTCTCAAGATTGGTATTTAGGCAGTGTGTTACATATCCCAGGGTCCCAATAATTACAGGTATAAATATGAACTTGTAATCTGGATAGTGTAACTGCAGATTTCTCAATAAGTCAGCATAGGTGTTCTCTTTTTCACTGATCTTCAGTTTTGCTAACATTCACTAATTTCCACAGCTAATTTCCACAACTGTGCACAGTTTCCCTTCTGTATCCCAAATCACTATATCAGGTCTGTTTTGCTTACATTTTATTGAGGTCTTCACTGGTACATTCTATCAGCATTCCTATTTATTATAAGTGGCTATGACTTCTACTATATTGTGGGCTTTTATTTCTTTGTTCTCGGGATTATCCTTCCGACGAATTTCATTATAGTGTCCTAGATACAACGTCATGTCTCATCGGTAGATAATACCGTGATGACATTTTCAGACAACTGCTTATGATGTGGGTGATATCTTCAGTGTGAACTCCACAAAGTCAGCATCGGTTGTCACACTTACGGTTTTACCTGCATCATTATCCCTTTTGTGTATCAGGTACTTGGCTGATATTTCCTGTTCCTGGATTGCAAACGCATGCCCTTCAAAGTGGGAGGTAGTAATCCGGTTGTTAGTCCATGATAAATTGCTTTGATGGCCGATGTTACTATCATCACAGAGCTTTCTAGTAACATATCCATGCATAGTCTTCTGCTCATATAGGCTCATCCTTTCATCTGATGATACAGTGCGGCAGAGTCGTGCGACTTCTTTGAGCATGTATTCTAGTTTATCAGACAAAGAATGTTGCTCAAGGAGCTGCCTTCCAAGTCTTATGATGTTATCAGCCTCAAGTATGCAAATTTGATCAAGGGATGCACTTCGACACTTGGTGGTTAAAAGATTTTGATTTTGATTTTGTCTTGACGACTTCGTAAAC
>NC_043004.1:54706519-54749019 GCF_006345805.1 Octopus sinensis | reverse complement strand
CCCTCGCTGAACTGCGGCCCATACATAATAATCAAGGGGGGTGAAGCCTGGAGAGTTTGGTGGCCAAATGTTAGGGGTGATGTGGTCGCAGAAATTGTCTGACAGCCATGATTGGGTTCTCCTACTTGCGTGGCATGGTACAAAGTCTTGTTGCCAGACAAAGTTCTTCCAACAGCCACCGTCTTGACTCCTCCAGGCGCTTGATGTAAGCCTCCACGTTGAGTCTGAGGCCGTGTGGGAAAATGAATGGTAGCATAAGGTCGCCATCACTAGTGATCACTCTAAACACCATAATGTTGACTGGATGTTTGAATTTAATCACTCTCGGTACATATCCTCAGATTGCACTGTCTTCAGATTGACACCCAAACAATCTGAAATGCTCCTATTGAAGCTTCCGGCGTGGATGCCAAGTAGCACAGCATGTCGTTTTCAAACTTCTGGCAGAATGAATTGCGTCATGGTGCTGTTTTTCTCACAGATGTTGCTCAACTGACTCTACTATACTGTGCAGGCAATAAAATTCAAAACAGACAATGCGCATGCGCGAAATTAAAAGTTTACTCATCGCACCATTTATATATACACACACAAACAAATATATATATATCCTTATTATTATTATTATTATTATTATTATTATTATTATTATTATTATTATTGTATTATTATTATTATTATTATTATTATTATTATTATTATTATTATATTATTATTATTATTATCATTATTGCTACTACTACTACCATTATTATTATTAAGGCGGCGAAACGGCAGAAACGTTAGCACGCCGGGCGAAATGCGTAGCCGTATTTCGTCTGCCGTTAAGTTCTGAGTTCAAATTCCGCCGAGGTCGACTTTGCCTTTCATCCTTTCGGGGTCGATAAATTAAGTACTAGTTACGCACTGGGGTCGATATAATCCACTTAATCCGTCTGTCTGTCCTTGTTTGTCTTCTCTATGTTTAGCCCCTTGTGGGTAGAAAAGAAATAGGTATTTTGCTTACCGCTACGTTCTGAGTTCAAATTCCGCTGAGGTCAACTTTGCCTTTCATCCTGTCGGGGTCGTTAAAATAAATACTAGTTGAACACTGGCGGTCGATGTAATCGACTTATCACTGTGGCAAAAATTTGAAATAATGATGATAATAATATTTGTTATTGATATACACCACACATATATCTATATTTATATATGTATTTACATATATATTTATATACATATATATATACTTATATATGTATTTACATATATATTACAACACACACACACACACACACACACACACATATATATATATATATATATATAATATATATATATATATATATATATATCATATATATATATCACAATCAAGGAACGGCCATAATAGGCCATTCACCCACTAGAAATAACAGCCAAAATGGCCTATTATGGCCGTTCCTTGATTGTGATGTTGAACTTAAAAATGGTCTATGACTATTTAATTTTTTCCCACTAGGCCGCTGGTGGCAAAAAATCTACAAAATTTTTGCCACCTATATTGATTAATTATATCTATATATATATATATATATATATATATATATATATATATATATATATATATATATATATAGATTATATATATACATATATATATACAGTATGTGTGTGTGTGTGTGTTGTAATATATATAATTTATATATATATATACACGAGCGAAAGAAGGGCACTCAACACATTTATTGGATTACATGTGGAGATGAAAACAATTTGATTCAGAATTATTGGTACTCTGAGTTTCAAGCGTGTGGCTAGTCTTTGGCCTTTGGAGTCTGAATGAGTGAGTGCGCATGTGTGTACACGTGCACACTCACGGGTCCACATGTACGCCCGCACATACACATCTGTGCGCATGTATACGGTGAGCAAATGCATATGCACGCTCATGCACATGCACATGCGCACGCACATATACACTCGCGTAGTCATACAAAACATAACTGGTCCCGGACTAGTTATGTTTAACAAAAAAATAACTTATTTACCTAAGTTCTAACATCATCTCCTTCGGAACAGTCACCTTGCACAGCAATTCACACCGGTCCCAGCATTTCTGCCACTTTTGGAATCCGGCCTGGAAGTCGTTTTCCGTTAGCGAGTCGAAGACCTTCTGCGATTCTCTCTGGATTTCGACAACGATGTTAAAACGGTGACCTTTGAACCGCATTTTCCTTATGCGGGAAGAGCTGGAAGTCCGCAGCTACTAAATCTGGCGAATAAGGCGGGTGCAGAAGCGATAACGCGTTGTTTTTGGCGAGAAACTCACGAATGAGAAGAGCTCGGTAACGTAGCCTATTCTTCGCGCTCTACAGATCCAGTCACTTTCGCAGAATGTGCCCCCTCAGACGCTTCGCAACGACGCAGGTCTGACCCGGGGGAAGAATTCTCCATGTACGATACATTTCCGGGGGTAATGCCCGTGGTAGGTCTTCCGAATTGCTCATCTTGTTCCAGGGACGTTTTTCGGCTTTTGAATCTCCCGTGCCACTCGAAACATTGCGTACGACCTATTGCCTCATCGCCGTTCGTTTGCAGAAGCATTCTCAATATTTCTGTATCGGACTTTCCAAGTTTATCCAAAAGTTCACGTTGGTTCTTTACTCCAACTTCTTGTCCATGTCAAAATCGCAGACTACAGCATACACGTGTTCACAAAAAAACACAAATTTCAGAGCTTGCGAAGTAAACACTGTGATCTCATTCGGCACACTGCCTCATGAAGACCACTGCTAGCTCTCAATGCACCCGCAACTGTGGGCTGCTATCAATTGGTGCACTACAGAACTAGTCCGGGAACTTTTTCATACCACCTTATTTCTCAAATCAAAACCTGCCCTCTAAAAATGGGACCTCTAAAGGATGGTCACCAACAAAAAACAAAAAGATGAAACGACAACGTTTCATAACAGTGACAATAATTGAAGCCGCCAACACCAACAAGAGCAACAAACCTAGGACAACATCAAGGTAACAACAGTAAGCACAACAACAACTACAGCAACAGCTGCAATAACAACAACAATGATAACTGTTAGAATGAGAGCATTCTAGAAAATACCCGCAACGATCATAATTACAATATGGACAATAATAACCTCAACGGCAAAAGCAAGAAAACTGTGGTTGTATAAACAAGAACTATAACTAGAAAACCACGGAAACGCATGCATGATAATAAGTTGCAGCACCTTCCTTCACCACCTGCTCTTGCACCGGCTGCTTCTCCTGCCTCTCCTTCCACACCTGTTCCTGCTGCTGCACCTCATCCAGCCCCTCTTCCGCCTTCTCTTTCTTCTTCTTCTTCTTCTTCTTCTTCTTCTTCTTCTTCTTCTTCTTCTTCTTCTTTCTTCTTTTCCTTCTTCTTCCTTCTTCTTTCCTTCTTCTTCTTCTTCCGCTCTTTTCTCCGCCTCCTCCTCCTCCTTCTCCTCCTCCTTCCCCTCCCTCCTCCTCCTTCTCCTCCTTCTCCTCCTCCCCTCCTCTCCTTCTCCTCCCATCCTCTCCTTCTCCTTCTCCCCTCCTCTCCTTCTCCTTCTCCCCTCCTCTCCTTCTCCTTCTCCCCTCCTCTCCTTCTCCTTCTCCCCTCCTCTCCTTCTCCTCTCATTCTCCCTCCCTTTTTGTCCTCCTTTCCTCTACCTCCTCCTCTCCTCTTCCTCCGCGCTACTATTATAATCATCCTCACTACCATCATCCCTACAACCAATCCTCATCACTTACATCATCATCATCAAAATCATCATCATCATTGTCATCATTGCAATCTCCTCCCCAACCGCCGTCGTCGTCGCCGCCACCACACCACTATCGCCTTCATCATTACCATCATCATTAATATTCTTGATGAATGTGATCATAATGATCTTCAACATCATAACTGCGATGATAACGATGATGATGATGATGATGGTGATGATAATGATGATGATCATCATTTCTAATCACATGACCGACAGTAACTTTCCTTTTATCAACAACAAACGATCACATGAAAAAAATTACGACTGACGTAATATATTAAAATGAAGCAATGAAAAGATACGCGAAAAATAGTGACAGCATAATTCGGTATAAAATATAACTATTTCTGTCCATAATGTCCTTTCATAGATCTTGCAAATAAATATGAAAAAACGGAAGACATATATATATATATATTACATATACTTAATATGTATACACACATATATATATTTATAATATGTATATATGTATAAATACGTAATATGGATATATAATATTATACATATATATATAATATATATAAGATATATATATATATATATATATATTATATATATATATATAATATATTATATATATATATAATATATATATATTATATATACATCATATATAGTATGTATACTATATACATCCAAGTATATATATATACACACATATATAATAACTCTCATCCATCTCTCTCTATCTCTCTATCTCTCTCTCATCTCTATATATATATATATATATATATCTATATATATATATATATATATGTAAATGTATTATGAAACCAGCTTAAGCGTTTCACTGCTATTAAATTTCCTCGCATTTTATGTCGCACATTTTCCTCTTTGATATTGACAATAACATAGTAAACAAAATTGAAAATATTTCTATGGCAGACAGACAAAGAGTAGAATGGAGAACACATATCATTATATATTATATATATTAGTGATGCAACTGACCGCTAGATCCTTTCATCCATCACGAAATAAGAGAGTTAAAGAGAGATGGTTAGAGTAAATTTTATTCTGTTTCTCCATCTGTTTAAATTGATATATTCTGTTTTCTCATTTTAGGTTGTGAATTGTGCGGTTTGAAAATGAATGACATTCGATTATTTGAAATTTCATCTTTGAACAAAATGCTGTTTTTTTTTTTACTTGCTGTTTGGCCTCAAAGTAATTCTGATGTGGCAGACCCATAATTCTTTCTCCTAAAAACATAAGGTGTGAAATTTTGAGAGAGTGTTATGGTCGATTACATTGGTCCTAGTGCTCAACTGGTACTTATTTTATCGACCCCGAAGTATGAAAGGCAAAATCGGTCATGACGGAATTTTAACCCAGAACGTAATGAGCCGGAAGAAATGTTGCTAAGCTTTTTGTCCGATGTGCTAACGATGCTGCCAGCTCGTCTCCTTGAGGGAACCTATGATTAAAGACAGTCAAAATATGAATCAGGTAATTAAATCGGCGGTCAATTATTTGAGTTTTTAGAACGTCGGATAAATTGCTTTATATTAGTCGTTCCTGTGATCGGAGTTCAAATTTCACCGTGTTCGAATTTTCCTTCCATCATTTCTTGTCGATAAATACAATATTTAATGCTTGGCATATATGTATTAAAGAGTTGTGTAAGCAATATGTATGTTATGATATGTCTGTACAGGATTATGTGTCATACATGATCTAACAGCATACGGCAGTTAAGATGTGCATAACAAATTTATACAATATTATGACATATCTCTACATCACATAAGTGACGATGGCAAATCTAATCCATCCTGTTTGATACGACCACCAAGTGCTTGGATATTTTTCCTGTCTGGAGATAACTTCCTCCCTACCTCTGTCCCACCAGTTTAATTGACAGTGAAAATTGTAAAGGCTGGTGATCTTCCTCCACTGACTGGACCATTAAAAACAAAACAGAACAGAGAATTGAGACGTATCTCGTATGGTATGATATCTCCGATATGTTATACAAAAACGTAATAGTCTTTATCACATAATTTCTTTAAATAGTCACACTTCACATACATTAAATTTGTAGGTCAGACAATAATAGCAGAAGGTGAAGTACCTCAGAAAAACTTTCTGCATATTAAGTGCAAATATAGTCGTGACAAATATGGACAAATTATTCATGTAATTAGTACTAAAAGCTCTCTCTAGAAGTATATAAATGTAAAATGATAAACAACGAAGATACACAACTTCATTAAAATCAGTCAAGTGAAACTTTAAAGAAAATAAAGGAAATTAAATATTTTAGACAACAACTCGTTAAAAAAACTTGTTTCGCTATTTTTAAACGTCTTCAGAGAAGCATACTCTACTGTGATGGCGAGATTATAAGTGCTCAATAAAATCAATCATTAAATATAGAATTTCAGTTAATGGATTTTTATTGGAGTTATCTCGCTTGCAATTTGTTTCAAGATTTTAAAATTCCAATAAAGAAATATTTTGTTTACTACTCGCATGAATAACCCTAGTCAATCGTAAATTTTCTTTTTCAACTCAGCAGATCTGCGCATTACATAATCGGGTTTGTCTCGTATTTGTATTTGTAATACAAAATTGCCACTGAAATATTTTCCTGTTCACTATTGTCGATATTCATAATTTACTCCATTACTTTCACTATAGTTCTCCCTATACATACATACATACATACAAACATACATACATACATACATACATACATACATACATATATGCACACATACATACATACATACACATACATACATACATACATACATACATAAATACATATATACATACATACATATATATTAAAAGGCAAGTTGTCTGTCTGTGTGTTGTGTGAACCACTTTTATTCTTACAATTTTCAACCGAATTTCGCCAAATTTGACATGTGTGTTCACTTTGACTTAAGAAGCGTTTTATTATAATTTTTTCTTCGAAATTCCGCTCCTCCAACATAAATAGACTACTCTCAATTCGCGTAGCATCTAAACCCACTACGTATGTGCAAAAGTAAGCGTACAACTTTCGGCGCTTCTTTAGAAGCGCACCTCTCCTAGTAAATGACGCCAAATTTCTAAAACAAAAATTATGAAAACGAGAAATATATCCAAAATAAATGAAGTAGGCAAAAAATTACGAAGATTCATCTATTTTTAAATAAAACACGGAAAACTCGCGAATATAAACAAACATGTCGGACGATACAAGGGGCGGTAACTTGTATCAGATATTATTAATGATATGAAGGGCCCCACCACAGCGTTTGAAAATTCTTGATTGTTTTTAATCAGATTTTTTACTGCGCACACTGGTAAGGGTTAGTGTAGCACGCGCTGCTACCAAGTAACAGCTATTCGTAAATAACTGTTCAGTGGTAGCAGGACGTGTTAGAAATACCAGCCAAATCGGTTAATGTTTACAAGTACACCTGCACGTCAACCCCCACCACTTTTCTTTTAATATATATATATATATATATATATAGGTTATAAAATGAGATAGGGGTTGAAAATTCAACCCACCATGGGATAACATATATCCAATATACTGCTAGAGAGGTACCCAACAAGACTAATACATAGATGTTAAAAATTGCCAAGCAATTAGTTCATCTACTGTATTATATGGGCAAAGGTAAAAATATTACCGTAAATTAATACTACAAAATTAGAAAATGAGAAACATACTTAAATCAATAAAACTCAACCATCAGATGATACCAATCATACTTTATTACCCATTACATAACAGTAAATGCATTATACAAAATATATTGTTAAATATAAATAGACAAGGAAATAGAATATAAAATATAAAATATAATATGTAATTATATCATATCTGACAGCTGTTTCGGCAGTAAGGGCAATCATGCCTCATTTAACCTATAAGCCCATAAAGGCAGGTATAAATGAGACATTAACAAGGATGCCCCACGGCCTCTTCAGAGAATTTAATTTATATAATTGTGAAAAAAATTTTTATCCATATACATATAAATATAAAAATGTAAAATATAAAAACTTGTGCATAAACTCCATATTGCTACACTACACACATATATATACTCATTGATACAATAATGCAGATAAACAAAACAAAAAAAAATAAACAAAATATATATCAGTATATATATTAATATAATAGCACAGTTATTTTACATATTTGGCTAATAGTTCTAAAAACTAACACATAGGAAAATATATGCGCACTACTATTTAAATTAAAATCAGACCTATACCTGAAAAGTAATAAAAAACCATAGTTCAGTTCATAAAATTATAAACCTTTAAAAGTCAATAAAAATTACTATTACTATTAATAATAATAATAATAATAATAGATACAGTTATGTCTGCACCAAGTACATCCTTCCAAAATCGACATATCTATGAGTTTGGTTATTCCGTCCGCTTGATATTGATTATTCTAGATTAATTCGATTGGCTTATAGTTTGAAATTTGAATCACAAAAGAAATTTTACGGTTAGTTAGTCAAGAATCGCACATACGCACACATACATCCACAGATCAATCGCACATACATACATAATAATATGTATACACACACACATACACTTATACACATACATATCCACAAACAACTTCTAGCACATAGATAAATAAATAAGAGAGGAATAATCCCAACTATGCAGCCATCAAGTCCCTCGAAATTACAACCATGCCTCAAAAATAATAAAATAGATCCACTCACATATTTCCATAAAATATTTGTTTTAAAGATACATATATTTATATATCACGATATCGGATGTTATTTCACTAGGTACCCTCAGTATTTAACACCGGTTTTTTCTATAGTCAACATAACGGTTACTGATTACACCGTAATTAGCTATAATCGCATGTACGCTAAGTTATAAAGTATAGATTAATTTTTATATTATAAATATATATCTTTCTTTTTTTTTATATTTTTGTTTTATAAATATATATCTATATATCTATATATATATATATATATATATTATATATAATATATATTATTATATATCTATATATATATATATATATATTATATATATATTATATATATACATTATAGCCTCTGTCCCACCAAAGTCTTGTGAGTAGATTTCGTACACGGAAACTGAAAGAGCACTGTGGAATATACGTGTATATTAGTGTGTGTGTGTGTGCGCGCGCGCGCGCGTGTTTGTGCCCCCACCATTGCTTTACAACCGATGTTGCTGTGTTTACATACCTATAACTTAGCGGTTCGGCAAAAGACACTGGTAGAATAATTACTAGGTGGTGCTCCAGCATGACCTCAGTCACATGACTGAAACAAGTAAAACAATGAAAAACTGTGGCATTTTAATCCCGATCAAGGCCGGGTAACTTGTTAGAATATATCAAAACAAGGGAAGAAACCATTGCTAAATGTCCGCAATCTAGTAAATAAATGTACATACATCGAAACCAGATACGGCCGTACTGCATTGAATGAAAATATCGTCTACATAATATATATGTATGTGTGTGTATATATGTATATATATATCTATAATATGTATTATTATACTATACATATACATATACATATACATATATATAAGATATATATATAATATATATATATATATGTATATGTATATATTATATATTATATATATATATCATATATATATATAAATATATAATATATATATAATATATATATATATATAATATTTACATATAGGGCAGGAGTCGCTGTGTGGTAAGTAGCTTGCTTACCAACCACATGGTTCCGGGTTCAGTCCCACCTAATATATATATATGTTAGATATACATATATACACACACGTATATATATATATATATATATATATATATACATTCTTGTTCACATAAAATCTATATATATGTTAAGTAAACGATAATATTTTGAAAACAAATTGCTAAACTTTTAATTTCATTTAGCTATTTGTGTGTGTGTGTGTGTGTGTGTGTGTGTTGTGTGTGTGTGTGTGTGTGTGTTTGTTTGTTTGAAACTGATAAAGTACATACAATCTGCGATAAAATTCAGTTTTGTTTTGATTATAATGCCAGCACCTTTCAGAGCAAAATCTATGAAGGCTGCCCGCATGCTTTACTGCCTCTGACTGTCACTAACATCACTCCGTATGTTGTTTTGCCCTCCTTTCCTCCAAGAGTGACTGACAGAAAATTGTTACGTTTTATTATATGTAAAACTAGCAGTATCGCTCGGCGTTGCTCGGGTTTGTAAGGGAAATAACTATATAAGCATTTTTAGAGATGTAAAGTCTCAATATGGCGACCACAAAGGTGGGGGGGGGGGTTGTTACTGTAGCTTTTTACGTTCTGAGATTTAATAATATATTTTTAGAGAGTTACTTCCCTTATATAATAGGAAAAAAATGCATTAAAAATGGGAAAAAATGATGGTAATTTTTTTTTTAATTGTAGACTCATCGTAGACGCGTGCTAATACCCAGAAGGGCTCTATATGAATCACGACTATAAGATACCCGCTTTTAGTTGCACTGCACCGCAAAATGTGGGAGTAGTTAGGAATCTAAATCGTAGGAGACAGACAGCACACAACCTCACTTTTATATATAAAGATATTTCTTCTTAGCGTTGTTTTTGTAAGCGTTCGTGTACTGGAAATATTTCTCTAGTTCACTTTGAAATTAACTAATTTTGGATTGCCTTGAAAACTTTGGAAACTTTTGGAATATTAATATTAAACTTTAGAAATATTAATTTCAATATTTTCAGCATCTAAATATGTTAATATGATATGTAAATATGTTATTAGAACAGAAACAATTATCTGCTTTATTGGGTGAATTCTAAAATTAAAGATGTGATTTTCTCTAAATGTATTTTACCTGTCTAATACTCTGAATTTCTCGAAATTCTTTTAAAAGATACTTAGATTTACTTATACATGGGAACTTACCTTAACTGATTTTATCTCTCAAGCTTTGCATGTTTTCAAATTCTAGATTTCCTGTAGAGATATTGCTTACTTATTGTGTAGGTAATCTCAAATAACTGAAGGTTTCCAACCCGTTATATTACAAGGGCAAATCCCTACTGTATCTGTATTATTACAAAGTAGGGCAGCGAGCTGACAGAATCGTCAGTACGCCGGACAAAAATACCTAGCGGCATTTTTATCCGTCTTTACGTTTTGAGTGTGGAGGCGCGTGGCTAAGTGGTTAGGGTGTTGAACTCATGATCGTAAGGTTGTGGTTTCGATTCCTGGACCGGGCGAAGCGTTGTGTTCTTGAGCAAAACATTTCATTTCACGTTGCTCCAGTCCACTAAGCTGGCAAAAATGAGTAATTCTGCGGCGGACCGGCGTCCCGTCCAGGTGGGGAATTTCTACGCCACTGAAACCAGGAAACCGGACCTTATGAGTCTGGCATGGCTCGAGATTTATTTATTTACGTTTTGAGTTCAATTGTCACTGAGGTCGACTTTGTCATTTAGACTTTCGGTGTCGATGAGCACAAGTTGAGCACTAGGAACGATGGAGTCGACCAGCTCACTTCCTCTAAGTTTAAGGTCTTGTGCCTATAACAGAACGAATTGATGTCACTATTGTGTATATGTATATATTTTGGTCTTCATGGTTAATAGGCTGTGGATGCATCGATGGGTTATTTCAATGATAAGTAGTAGTGTTGTTCAATCCTCGGTCAGCTGCACAAGTTCATGTAACCATCGTTTTGCAATTATCTCTATGTAGAATCTTGTTTATTGCTCGAAGGAGGTTGATAGTGGCTTCTGAAGACTGTTGTTGCTATTCCAGGTACTGTTGTTGTTGATATTTAGCCGTGATAAAGTAAATCAATCTATGGTCAAATCACGTTCTAGTTATGACCATTCCGTCTTTTATTCTAGAATAATATACGTCGGACAAACTTTTTCAGCAGTGTGTGGCTCGAGAGGAGATTTGGGTGTTATCTCTAAAATGACAAATTGCTGCCCAGAAGTGCTAATGACGGGTGGTGAATGGTCTTTGCGACTCTGGTATCCGTTTAGATGGCATTGGTGGGTGGGGCAGTTGGTGCTTCAAGTAAGTAATAATTGTAATAATAGCAATGGTAGAGACAGTTACTTTTGTTGGTATTGGTGATGTTGAGGCTGTCAGTACCGGATAGCATTTGCCGGTAGCTGAAAATGCGACGGTTCTTCCGTCAGTCTCAACGTTCAGCCTTCTATTCGTTAAATTAACACATAAGTGGTCCCAGTTGCTCATAGGGAGAATCATTCTTAATGTAATTCACTTGTAGAATCAACGTGAGATACAGAGTGATAAGGGCGGAGTTTTTAATTACAGGTACAATCTATTCGATGTTTTCATCTAATGAGTTTCACCCACAAGACTTGGGTTGACTTGAGACAACGGTATTATGCACTTGCCTAAAAATACTACGCAATGGGAGCTAACCCCAGGACCTCATTATTGCGTTGCATATTTCTAAATTGCTCCGCCATTTATATGTGTTTACATATCTTCACAAGATATATGATCAAACTAGGAGCATTCCAGAGGAAAATCAGTCATATTTAATAACCAAGAATTTATGTACTACATTTATCTGCTTGATGTTGCTGATAGTAAAAGATGAAACCCGGAATGGTTTAATTAAAAAATTAATGGTCGTTTGTGGGATATTCGTTGTGTTGACGTTATTCCACGAAGGAATGGTGATATTGGCGTAAATCCACACCCAAATTCTTATTTAATAAAATCCTTGCTAATTTACAGGATAACACCTCTCAGTGGAACCATTTCAACCATCCATTTGGCGAATATTTGCTATAATTCTTCGTTATTAATGGCCGGGAATAAAATATCATAAAACTGTCTCATTGTGCAATGGAAGTTGGGGAAAGAGAAGTAGAATGAGTATGAAGCAGAGAAGGAGAGGAAGAGGAAGAGAGTAAGCGTGTTGGAATGTCAGGTGGATATAGTGAATTACAGGGAAACGAAGGGTAATTTAAAAGAATAAAATAGAGATTAATAGCTATTATGGCAGAGAGAGAGAGAGAGAGAGAGGGGAAGAGAGAGAGGGAGAGAAAGAGAGAGAGAGAAGGAGAGAGGGAGAGAAGGAAGGAAGGAGAGAGAAACATGCACTAAGATGGAAAGATAGAATTATATTAAATGGAGAAAAAGAGAAAATACAGTGATGGAGAGAGTAAAAATTCCGTGAGATAAAAAGGGCACGTAGGTGTGTGTGTGAGAGAGAGATAAAGAGAGAGAGAGAGAGAAAAAGAGAAAGAGAGAGAAAGAGAAAAAGAGAAAGAGAGAGAGAGAAAAAAAAGAGAAAGAAAGAGAGAGAGAGTGAGAGAATGTCAGAATTGAAAGGAGATAAAAAAGTTAAATAAGAAAAAGTGAAGAAATAGAACTAATGAAACAGTGGTGAGAGATATTAAGAGCAAAGGAAATGCGAAGCGTATGTGAGTTTAGAGAGAAGAAAAGAGGAGGGCGAAGCTGGTAGCTATATTGAGAGAGAAAGCATGAGAAGAATAAGCTGGAAGAGAGAGAATGAAGAATTAAGGAAGAGAGAGAGAGAGAGAGAGAGAGAGAGAGAGAGAGAGAGAGAGAGAGAGAGAGAGAGAGATAGATAGAGGGAGAGAGAGAGAGAGAGAGAAACATAAAGAGGAAAACGGAAAGATAGTGGCAATGAAAAATTGAGAAAGATGAAGAAAGGAGAATACTGAGAGCAAAGGTGAAAGGAGTTAAGGGAAAGGGAGCGAAAGAGTGATAGAGAGGTTGGGGATAAAACAGAGAGTAAGAGATAAAAAAAAAGAGATGATGAGAGTGTGGGAGACAGAAAAAGAGACGTTAAATATATAAAGACATCAAACTGTAGACTTACACAGTCTGCCTCTTGATGATAAAATCCCCAATTTAATATTAATATCTAGCAGAAGCAGGGTAATAAGGATTTAGCGCAAAATATCATGCCATGTTCCTTAATACGTACGTCCATCTATCTGTCTATCCATACAGCCATACATGCATGCATCCATCCATATATTCATACATACATACATACATACATACATGTTTATATATATATATATATATATATATATATATATATACATAGATAATTATCTATCTATCTATCTATCTATCTATCTATCTATCTATCTATCTATCTATCTATCTATCTATCTATCTATCTATATAACGTATAACGTCCACCAGAACCGAGACATGATTAATTCTCTATATAATTGCACACCGTCCTTATATATATATATATGTGTGTGTGTGTGTATAATAATACATACATACATACATACATACATACATACATACATACATACATACATATATTAAGACGGGGTAGAAAATGCTAAAATAATGTTATCATGAATAACATTTTAGTACCGGTTTCACACTTTGCGACTTTTTCAACTTAGAGTAAAGCATGAAAAACAATTAAATTGTGGAAAAATTAAGTGAAATGTTTTAAAAAATATTTCCATAGTTTTTAAATGCAAGCAACATTTTCCTTTTTTTCTGTCTGTCTGTCTTTCTTTTTTACTTTTCCGAGGGCTTGGTAGCAGGTAGAAGTAGTCCTAATATTTGATATGAATTCTTGGTTTTGATTGTTTAAGCAACAGTAGCAGCTGAGAAAGTAGCCGGTGGCGAAGAAAAAGAAAAAGAAGAGGAAGAAGAAGAAGGAGAAAAGAAGAAGAGAAAAAATAATAAAAATGCTGGAGTAGTATGACAGTAGTAGAATGGTGGAATCTTATTAGATGGTCAATTGACCTGAAGGTGACGGTTGTGGTTGTAATAGTAGTGACTGGAATTGTTCTGAATAAATTCATTGGTAGTGACTGTTCTGAATATATCGTTTTTAATATATTTGCGTGGATATCATTCTAACGCCCTTGTAATAGTGTCATTTGTGGTGGACGCATTCAAAAGGGTTTACATTTTGTGACTCTTTCCTAATGCGCTTACTACAGGTTGCATCGACCCTGAATTTATAGAGGGGGAAAATGTGTCGATGTGTTCGCTGAATATTATTTTTCTGCATTCTCGAATTTTGACCTGGGTTCTAGGTAGTGCCATCCTTTGACGTAGACTGTTTTTGGTTTGATTCTCGACACCTAGAATTATATATATATATATACAGACACACAAACACACACACACACACACACACACACACACACACACACACACACACACACACATATATATGTGTGTGTGTGCTTGTGTTTGTGCGTGTATATATAAGTAAATAACCTCTTTTTTATTCTGGGTGTGAATGGAAGATTTGGTTTTCGCAGATGTCGAAGCGGAACGTCTAGGAAACGCATAGGTTCTACGATCCAATGACATATTTCAAAATTCCTTTACCAAAAAATTTTACACATGTCTGCATGGAAAGTTTTCTTCCGGCATTATTTCTGCATGCTCGGCTAGAATCAAATAGGGTATATATGACTTTACACCAATATTTTCTATGTAACGCTGTATCGTTCGACATTATTATTTAATTCTCGAAGGCGCTGAGCTGGCGGAATCATTAGCACGCCGGGCAAAATGCTTAGTGGTATTCCGTCTGCCTCTATGTCCTGAGTTCAAATTCCACCGAGATCGACTTTGCCTTTCATCCTTTCGGGGTCGATTAAATAAGTACCAGCTACGCACTGAGCTCGGTATAATCCACTTAATCCGTTTGTCTGTTCTTGTTTGTCCTCTCTGTGTTTAGCCCCTTGTGGGTAGTAAAGAAATAGATATTTCGTTCGTCTTTACATTCTGAGTTCAAATTCCACCAAGGTTGACTTGCCTCACGGGAGCCGATAAAATTAGTACCAGTTACACACTCGTGTCGATGTAATCGACCAATTCCCTCCCCCAAGATTTCAGGTCTTGTGCTTATAGTAGAAAAGATTATTATTTAATTCTCGCTTGACACGCGCCGAAATATATATGTATATGTATGTATGTATGTATATATATATATATATATATATAAGAATTTATTCTTCATAAGAATTTATTAAGTAGTTAGCGTGAAAAACCTCATAAGAGAAAAGACCATCAATCTTTTCCTTAAATTTATTTATTTATATTATATGTTGATAGTTTTTTTTCACGCTAACTACTTGATAAATTCTTATGAAGATTTTATCCTATTTTTAAATTGTAAATTTAACCGGAGTATATTCAATAATGAATTTTTATTCCGATTAAGCACGTTGTTACCGAAATGCAATTCGAAAAAGCCCGCCATTTACATAGATGTATAAGGGGTAAATATTCCTACATGCTGCGTTGGATACGATAGCTGTTCGTCTGGTATGTTGTTTTTATTTATTCATTATATATCTTGAATTATGCTTGCACTGAGAAGTGAAAAGTGCATAAAACTGCACTGATTACGAAATCACAGTGTGACATGCAGCTAAATTCTGTTTTTAAATGACTTGCTTCGAGAACTGGTTTCCGTACGATGTGTTTGTTTATTTTAGTAGTTTTGACTTTGAGTCCCTCCTAGCGTGTGGCATTTAATGTGTAATAATGCACTCTATATATAATATATATATATATATATATATATATATATATATGTACACCTACATACATACATACTTACTTATATATATATATCATCATTATCATGTTTGACTTTTGTTTTACATTTGCACAAGCTGGCTCCAAGTCTCACCCAGAGACCTCAAGAGACAACAAGTTGTAAGTTCATGCTGGTCTTATGCCTAGGCTGCCACTTATTTGGTTTTGTACTTAGTATTGTACTAGTGAATATTTAAAAAAAAACGTACGAAAATTATGTTTGTTTTAAAACTTGAGATTACATAGAAAGTATTTTGCATAGGATATGAGCAGTTCCCATGAGCAATATCATTTGAATTTCTGCCATTTTTGGGTTTCTTGGTATCTGAGTTAGGTAGCAATCAGCCCATTTTGCTTTCATTCCCAGGGCACCTATGACAACAGGTATTGTTTTAGTCTTCAGGTTCCACATTTTGCTGATTTCTATTTCAAGATCTTTATATTTGCTCAGTTTCTGGTAGGTTTTGACAGATACATTTATATTGATTGGGACAGTCATATCAATGAAGAGGCATGTTTTTTGTCTGAAGTATTTCAATATGATGTCTGGCCTATTCGCATCTATCTTTCTGTCAGTTTCAATGGTGAAGTTCCAGAGGAGTGAGACGTGGTCATTTTCAAGCACTGGAGGTGGTCTGTGTTCCCACCAGTTTTTATCAATGGGGCAAGTCCAGGCTTTTGCAAATTACCCAGTTAATATATTGTGCAGCTCTATCATGCCTGTTGAGATAGTCTGTAGGCGGAAGAAGACTGCACTTGGAGACAATATGATCAATGGTTTCATTTTGTTGTTGACATACATGACATGTTGGGCTACTGCCGTTCTTTAATATGATGGCCTGGTAGTTCCTTGTAGTTAGACATTGATCTTGGGCTGCTATGATAAACCCTTCTCTTTCTGATTTTAAGCCAGAAGCCATTGATGGGTCAGGACTCTGTCAACATCGGCATTATTAGTTCTCTTTGGGTATTTGCCATTGAAGGGTTTTCTTGCCATTTATCATTCAGAATATCTAAGGCAGCAGTTTAAGCACGGGTTTTCATGTGATTAGCTTTTTCTGCGCTTGTTTCTAGTAGTCTAATTCTGGAATTTGTTGTATTCGGAATTAGATATTCCTTTGCTTGTTTTGTTACTGAGTATCATACTTTCTTGTTTTCATGTTTTGAGACAAGTTTTAACATCCACTTCTCAGCTTTTTCAGGTAGGCGTCTAGGCCAGTTGTGGCAATCTTCATTGTTAATGCTAGTTGTAAAAGTCCACAGCCTCCCTATTTTCTTGGCAGATAAAGTTGTTCTATATCTGCCTTAGGGTGGTGCATTCTATGCATTGTCAGCAGTTTTCGTATTTTTCCGTCGAGATTACATATTTCAGTAATTGACCAGTTAACAATATTGAAACTGCAAGTCACGACTGGTATGGCTAATGCATTGATCGCTTCGGTCCTGTTTCTCGCATTCAGCTCTGTCTTGAGTATTCTCTTTTTCTGTGATAATATTCTCTCCTGATCCTTTCCTTCATCACCAAATACCTTATTCCATCCCCTTCAATTACCCCTAGGTACTTGTAACTCTCCGCTGGGTCTAACTCTTTTATGACATTCTGCTGGTCAAGGTAAACGTTAGATGTTTCTGTCATTTTTCCTTTGATAAAGGTAGCTTTTGCACATTTATCGAGGCCAAATTGCATTCTGATGTCATCACTGAATTGTTTAACAATCGCTAGTAAGCCCTTGAGTGGTTGGTCATTTTTTGCAAAGAGCTTTAAATCATCCATGTAAATGAGATGATTTATATTCTTCTTCTTCTTCTTCTTCTTCTTCTTCTTCTCTTCTTCTTCTTCAATAATAATAATAATAATAATAATAATAATAATAATAATAATAATAATAATAATAATGATAATGATAAAGATCGACTTTGCCTTTTATCCTTTCGAGATCGATAAATTAGGTACCGGCGTAACACTGGGTCGATGTAATTGAGTTCCCTCCTCGCAAATTTCAGGCCTTTTAGTAGAAAGAATTATTATTATTATTATTATTATTATTATTATTATTATTATTATATTATTATTATTATTATTGTTATTATTATTATTATTATTATTATTATTATTATTATTATTATTATTATTATTGTTATTATTATTATTATTATTTTATTATTATTATTATTATTATTACTACTACTATTATTATATTATTATTATTTTATTATTATTATTATTATTATTATTATTATTATATATGCACGCATGTATTTATGTATGTATGTATGTTTGTATATTTATATGTATGTATGTATGAAAGTATCTATCTATCTATCTATCTATCTATCTATCTATCTATCTATCTATCTATCTATCTATCTATCTCTCTATCTATCTATCTATCTATCTATCTGTCTGTCTGTCTGTCTATCTATCTATCTATCTATCTATCTATCTATCTATCTATCTATCTATCTATCTACAGATATAAGACGTACACATGTATATGCGTGTGATATATATATAATCACGTGTAATGCTAAATGTGTCTTTCTTAATCACCTTAAGAATTAGCATTGTTAATGTACTACTGTTACTGCATATTTTAATGCACATTTGAATATTCTTTGAAAATTAAAGTTCTTTTATATGCATATTGTTATTTGCTCTTTAAATGCTGAGTTTAATTCACAATATAATTTATTAATAGCTGTCATAATTACTTTTAATTACATCTATAATTAAATTATCTCACATGACAAAAAATTTCTTCGACAATTTTTAATGCTAGAATTGCCAAGGGAGATATAAAATGTGAATATGCAATCAGATTTTTCTAGACACTCTATATTATAATAGTCATTAATTTTTTTTATATCACACTAGCAGTATCGCCCGGCGTTGCTCGGGTTTGTAAGGGAAATAACTATATAAGCATTTTTAGAGAGTTATAGCCAAAAAATAGCAAAAAAAAAAAGCATTAAAAATGGAAAAAAAATGATGGTAATTTTTTTTAAAAATCGTTGACTCACCGTAGACATTTTTAGAGAGTTACTTCCCTTATATAATAGCGAAAAAATGCATTAAAATGGAAAAAAATTATGGTAAATTTTTTTTAAATCGTAGACTCATCGTAGACGCGCGCTAATACCCAGAAGGGCTCGATATGAATCACGACTATAAGATACCCGCTTTTAGTTAAACTGCACCGCAAAATGTGGGAGTAGTTAGGAATCTAAATCGTAGGAGACAGACACACAACTTCACTTTTATATATAAAGATAATATATATTCTCTTATGTACAATATATACTTGGTGAATGCTTCATTTTCTCCTTGTGCTTCCTCATTGTCAATGGAATTTCTGACTTTCCGTTCATGACACCTCGGAAGACTGTTCAGTCCTGCTGCTTTGTAACTGTGTGTGTTCAACTGGTTGGGTCAACATTCGTCATCACTCATCCATCGCCATAGGACTTGCAGTAGATGGAATGACAAATGACAAATAAGGTCACAATAAAGAGATGTAGGATTATAGTGTGCGTCATTGGATTAGAGTGATAAACGCTTATACAACGTGAAGACCACTCTCCGAGTCTCCGTGATTAACAACTTGTGATTAGTGCCATGCTCTTTGAGACACCGTGATTAATACCTGCGTAATTAGTGCCATGCACAAAGCTCTCCGTCGTTGAGTCGCTTTGCAACTGCTGCCGAACTGAATAATAGTAGATTTATACTCAGGTGTCGAATTCTATTCTGTTTGTTCTACCTATACATACACGCATGCATGCATACATACATACATACATACATACATGCATGCATGTATACATACATACATACATACATACATACATACATACATACATACATACATACATACATACATACACACACATACATACATACATACATACATACATACATACATACATACATACATACACGCACTCACGCATGCACATACACGCACTCACGCGTGCACATACACATACACTCACACATTCCTACACACACATACACCTAATTGAAAAGAGTTTATTAAAGCGTAGGAATATCAATTACGTCTTATGCATTTCTTAATTTATATAGTCTGTCTGTCCATCTATCTATCTAAGACTGTGACCACCCAACAAATTGACAAAAGCTGCTCGAATACAGGGATAAACTATGCAAGTAATTTTCCACCCCTTCCTACTTGCACAATCAAACCAAATACACCGATTTTACCAACTGCAGCCAACAACAACATCACCACCAGCAACAACAATAACAAAACAACAACAAATTTCGCCGAGGGGATAAAAGAAAAAAAGACAACAGTACATTTTACTGCACAACAAATAAAAGATACGAATATTTTAATAACGGAAGTAGATGGTATAGTAAAAATAAACATACCACAAGAAATATTAGAAGATGAAAAAAAAACTATTATATATAAAATAATTAATAAGAAAACAAAAAGTCCAGAGAAGGCTAACACAAGCAAAATCGAAAAATGCTTGAAACCCATCTGGAACTACAAAGAGTATGTGACCTGGTGGAACAAGTTTGCACACATCCGAAGAGTTAGCAAGACGTTTCTCAACGCTAACTCTTCATTCAGATGAACTTCAACTAACACCAAGCTATCGTGGACAGAAAGTGACTAAGATCACTTTAAACAATGTCCCAAAAATAGCTAACAATCTATGGCTAGTAAAGGCCTTATGTGTGAAAATGGAAGACTTCACAATTTTAGAAACTACGGTCACGGAGCACAAAAACTGGGTGGAAAAAAAGTAGAATTTCTACTACATATAAACCAAGAGGACATAAAGAAAATACCCACCCAGATATGTGTATCAGAAGACCACAAGTTGTATGTGGTCGTCGATGGCAGAAGACCACGTTGCTACATATGCGGCAGTGAGCAACACCTAAAAAAAGATTGCAAAGATGCCGCAAGAAAACAACAGCAACAACAACAGCAGCCGGAAAAAACAAAAAAGCCAGCTTTACTACCCACACCACAAATTGTACAAAAAGGACTAATTACAGAAAATAAAAAAAACACACCTCACCAACCAAACAACCACACCAACTGCACTAAGAACATAAGCAACACCAACAACAACAACCAAGAATAAACCAACTCCCAAACCAAGGACATCTGTCAAAATTATTGAAGAAACAATTACTACTCCAAATCCCCACAAAATTGACACCCCAAACAACACAATACCTACAATCACTCAAACACAAAATACTCACACCCCCACCTCCAAAACCGCATACACCACAACCTAACGCTCACCAACCAACACCAACAACAAAATCAACACAGTCTACAATAGACCCCAATATTTTCCCCCTCCCAAGCTCTGATTCTTCTGATTTGTCATTAGACGAAGAAGACACAGAAGATTGGCAAATAGCCACAGGGGGGAGAAGAAAAAGGGGAAAAAAAGAAAAGAAAAGATAACAAACAAAGCAGGAAGATTCATCACTCCCGAAACAAAAACATCCACAGAAAACAAACACATCAACACAAACACACCATCATCAAACCCCCCAACAATGTTGACAGCCATAAACACAAACAACCACGACCTAATGGAACACATTAGGTCAAACACCAACATAACTGAAAACGACATAAAAACAAATAACCACCCACGCACAACACCACCACAATACATTAAAATAATATACGTAACACAGAACACATACAGCACCCTGAAATCTCTTTACCCTGATGCAGTAGGGAGATTTCAAAAATATTCATCAAAGAAACTATATAAAACCTCATGGAAGAAGACTGTGAGGTGAAAAACAAAGGACTTTCGGACAACAAGCAACCTTTTCTCTCTCTCTTTCCTTTTTTGCACTTTCTTTTCGTGTGTAAAACACAATTTTTTATCGGAACATGCTCAGAATAGGCAGTATAAATGTACGTAGCTTGGGGTCGCCTTGCAAACAAGGCTACCTGTTAAATGACATCAAGTCACTAAATCTGAATATCATAGCCGTCAGTGAGACCAGACTCCACAGCTTGCGGGCACTCCAGCACAGTTTCGGTACACATTTCAACATTTATTTTTCTCTGTGTCTACCGAGAATGGGCGGAGGTGGCACCGCGGTGCTTCTCCGGAAGAGTCTGGATCTCAAAGTAAGAGCAATTTTCCTAGACCCGGAGGGTAGTCTGGTCGTTTTGGATGTCGATGTCAATTAGTGTGCTTTTCGACTGATAACAGTTTATGCTCCGTCCTTAACAGGCCGACCACATTTCTTTCGACGTCTAGAGTCTTTCATGGGGACGTCTCGTCCTTTACTTTTAGTGGGGGATTGGAATGCCACCCTGAACACGCATCTAGACTACGTGTGCAGAGATAGCAATAGAAGGGGATGCAAATGCCTGAAAGACCTGCTCAGACGTTTCCAACTGTCTGACAGGTACCGACTGGACCACCCGAATGTGCCAATGTGGACATGGAGTAACCGCATCGGGTCGTCCAGATCATACTTAGATAGAGTATTCTGTAGGACAATAGATAAAAATAGTGTAGGTTGTCCACAATTTCATATAGTCAGTTACACAGATCACAAGTTTGTGACTTGTACACTTGACTTAGATAAGACACATAGGCAGGGTCCTGGTTACTGGAAACTGAACGCGTCTTTTACAGCACGACAGGTTTACAGGGACCGGATCAGCACATTAGTTAAGAGAGCTTTGACGGGTACCATCATCAACAACAGATGGTGGTATGACCTAAAAAAAGCAATTAAAGCAGAATCAGTTAGATACAGTAAAGCCCTAGCATTAGACCGAAATAGAATAGAGGGAGAATTAGTTAAGGTTTTAGAAGAGGCACTTAGAACTGGCATCGCGTCCAACATGCTGGCGGCGAGATTGGCCCTCGACCAACACCGCAACGCCAAACACGAGGGATGCGTTGTCAGAGCTAGGATGCGTGCTCTGAGGAACGAAGGAGTTGGAGCCGCCCAAGAGGCCCGAGTGGTGGAGACGCAACGAGGCAACAGAGCCACCATCAAGTCTCTTATAGATGAACAGGGGCGCGAATTGCTCGAGCCTAAAAGGATGTGTGGGGCTTTTCAACAACACTTCACCCAACTGTTTGGGACAAGTGGTGGGTCAGAACGCAGAGTGGACTTTAGTGCCTACCTGCATGCCTTGCCACGACTCTCAGCAAGAGAGGTGGAGTCTTGTGAAAGGCCTATCACAGCTGCGGACGTACAGGATGCGATGGGGGGCTGCGCGAGAGACAAGTCACCAGGCTTGGATAGTCTGCCCTACGAACTTTATTGCCATATGCCAGACTTGTTTGGAGGCGTCTTGGCAGCTGTCTACTGCAACTGGCAGCAAAACGTGAGTATTCCTGCTTTTGTAAAGCGAGGAGCAGTGGCACTGATTAAGAAAGACCCAAACAAAGGGGACGTCATAAATAATTTCAGGCCCATCACTCTGCTCAACGCAGATTTGAAAATTTTGGCCAAGGTGTTAGCCGAGAGGTTGGCGCTTGTATCAAGAAACTAATCGACAAGGCGCAAACATGCGCCGTGCCGGGTAGAAGTATTCATGACAACCTCCATCTGATGCGCTACATCATAGACAGGGTAGTTAAGAATCCTGGTATGGGTGGGGCGCTGATCAATTTGGATCAATCAAAAGCTTTCGATAGGGTAGACCATCACTACTTGGAGGCTGTCCTTAAAGCGGCTGGTTTCGGTCCAGTTTTCCGCGGTTGGATCGCTGCCTTATACAGCGGCATCGCGTACATGGTCATCTATCCAGACCTTTTAACATCATGCGTTCGGTTCGTCAGGGATACCCCCTCTCATCGCTGCTGTATGTATTGACTCTTGAGCCACTACTGCTGAAACTGGCGACGCTGAGGAGCATCCCACGAGAGCTGGGATGCGGGAGGAGCGTGTCTGCATACGCGGATGACGTCACCGTCATAGTGTCGAGCTACCAGCACATCGAGCTGGTCGGCGAGACACTAAAAGAATACGAAGCGGTAACGGGAGCAAAAATTAACCGGGAAAAGTCAGTGGGCTTGCGGCTCGGCACCTGGAGAAGCAGGCCCATGCCGTCCAACAGCGTCTCCATCGTGGGACGCTGGACGGACGGACCGGTTAAATTTTTCGGGGTCTGGTTCGGTCCGGACCTCCAAATGGAGAAGAACTGGGGCGAGATAACGACTAGGGTGGCTACTCTCACCCAGAAATGGGCTGAGAGAAAGCTATCCCTAAAAGGTCGGGCGGAGGTGGCGAACGCGTACATCGCATCCGTCATCGAGTATCGTCTGACCGTCGTGCCTTGTCCCGACCCTACCATCACCAAACTGGAACGTATTCTCTTCCGCTTCTTGTGGAAGGGAAACGTTCCGATGGTTAGGCGATCCATTTGCTGTCAACACCCGCTAAATGGAGGGCTGGGCATGCCGTGGTTGATGATGTGCAGACATGCGCTGAGACAGCGACATCTCCGGCGCTTCATAGACAACGGTAAACAGGTGTGGTCGCCTTTTGTGCGGCGCGCTTTCCCGCAGCTCGTCTCCTTGGACGAACTACAGTCATGGATCAAGCAGAGACTGAGGCTAGGCGAATGGCACCGCGAGTGTCGCGTTGCTCTCAAGCAACTCTGCCGTCCTGGGTCGAACTTGTGCGACTCCATCACAACAAGGGAATTCTATAGAGGATTAGTGGAGGGGAGGTGCGACGACGAACTCGGGCAGAGTCTGGGCGTCGACGAGGAACACCTGACCCGCCTGTTCAGGACAACTTTCGGGCCGGGACCTATGAACAACCACCAAAGATCCCTGGCCTGGCAGTGCTACCGAGAAGCATAACCTGTTCGGGATAAGCTCTACAGACACGGTTCCAGACACACTGGACCGACTTGCCCGAGATGCGGTCAGAGCGACGAAACCGTTCTGCACGCACTCGTGCAATGTCCAACCATTTCAGACCTGTGGGCTTATGCCGAACGGCTGCTGTCACGTGTGGGACGAATCCGCCTATCGGCCGACTCTATCGTGTGGATTGCTCCGCCACCTTCCCTCAACCGGGAAGGCAAGGCAGTTTTCATCGTACTGGTGGCCATGGTGAAAGAATGTGTGTGGTGGGCCCGAGCGAAAGGATTAGAGACAAACACTTACCTCTCTGGCCAATCGCTCATCAACTTTTTCAAGTACCACTTGAAAAGAAGGTGAGAATGGAGAGGGAAGTTTTGTCTCGCGAAAGATTAAAAAAAAGATGGGTGAATGTTGCAAAGATGGTGCGTGCGAGTGACGAAACCATTTTGAGCATGATCCTGTAGATCGTAAAAAAGAAAGAAAGAGAGCATTTTGCTCTCATGTGGTTATTTCCTCCCTGACTGAGGTTCCCGTGGTCTTTTCTGTAGGCTTTTCTTCCCAAGGATGAACTCAATCTTGTTTTATCAATGTTTTTATTATTGTTTCTGTGATACACGATTTCTTTTCCTTTTTTTTCCTCCTCTCGATCCCTTTTGATCGCAATCTTACATTTATTTTCTGTTTTGCCACCCTCGAAAAGTAAAGCTCTGCATTTGTATTTGTCCCCTCTGTATTCAGCCCTGTGTGGCTAATAAAAGAAAGTTATCTATCTATGATCATTTATTTTCCTCTTCCCCCTTCTTTTCCCCCTTTTTTCTTCTTTTTTCATTTCTCTTTTCTTTTGTTCCTTTTCCTTTTCTTTTATTTTCTTTTTTTCTTTTTTCTTTTATTTATTTTTTATTTTTTGTTTTTTTCTTCCCTTTTACGATCCCTCTTGATCGAAAACCTACGCCACCCCTTTTTTTTGTTTCTTTTGTTTTTTGTTTTTTTCATCCCCCAAAAGAAAAGCTCTACCTTGTAACTTGTCCCATCTGTGTGCAGCCCAGTGTGGCCAATAAAGAAACTTATCTATCTATCTACTTACCTACCTACCTACCTACCTACCTATCTATCTACCTATCTATCTATCTATCTATCTATCTATCTATCTATCTATCTATCTATCTATCTATCTATCTATCTATCTCTCTCTCTCTCTATCTATCTATCTATCTATCTATCTATCTATCTATCTATCTATCTATCTATCGAGACCTTTCGACATTGCACGTTCGGTCCGTCAGGGATGCCCCCTCTCGGCGCTTCTATACGTATTGACTCTTGAGCCACTACTGCGGAAGCTGGCGACTCTAAGGGGCATCCCGCGAGAATTGGGATGCGGGACGAGCGTGTCTGCATACGCGGACGACGTCACCGTCATAGTGTCTAGCCACGAGCACATCGAGCTGGTCGGCGAGACACTGAAAAACTACGAAGCGGTGACAGGAGCGAAAATCAACCGGGAAAAGTCAGTGGGCTTGCGACTAGGCACCTGGAGAAGCAAGCCCATGCCGTCCACCAGCGCCTCCGTCGTGGGACGCTGGACCGACGGCCGGTTGAGTTGCTCGGGGTCTGGTTTGGTCCGGACCCCCAAGTGGAGAAGAACTGGAACGAGATAACGAGTAGGGTGGTCACTCTCGCCCGGCAATGGGCCGAGAGGAAACTGTCCCTAAAAGGTCGAGCGGAGGTGGCGAACACGTACATCGCGTCCGTCATCTACTACCGCCTGACCGTCGTACCTTGTCCCGACCCTACCATCACCAAACTACAACGCATCCTCTTTCGCTTCTTGTGGAAAGGATGCGTCCCGATGGTCAGGCGATCCATTTGCTGTCAACACCCGTTAAAAGGAGGGCTGGGCATGCCGTGGTTGATGATGCGCAGACACGCGCTGAGACTGCGACATCTCTGGCTCTATGTAGACGACGGTGAACAGGTGTGGTCGCCGTTTGTGAGGCACGCTTTCCCGCAGCTCGTCTCCATGACCGAACTGCAGTCGTGGATCAAAAAGAGGCCGAGGAAGGGCGAATGGCACCGCGAGTGTCGCGTTGCTCTCAAGCAACTCTGCCGTCCTGGGTCGACCTTAAGTGACTTCAACACAACCAAAGCATTCTATAGGGGTTTAGTGGAGGGGAGGTACGACGACGAGCTCGGGGCGAACCTGGACGTCGACGAGGAGTACCTGACCCGCCTGTTCGGGACGACTTTCGGGCCAGGGCCCATGGACAACTTCCAGAGATCCCTGGCCTGGCAGTGCTACCGAGAAGCGCTACCCGTTCGGGATAAGCTCTACAGACACGGCTCGAGAAACACGGGGCCGACCTGCCCGAGATGCGGTCAGAGCGACGAAACCGTTCTGCACGCACTCGTTCAGTGTCCAACAATTTCCGACCTGTGGGCTTATGTCGAACAACTGCTGTCACGTGTGGGACGAGTCGGTTTATCAGCTGAGTCTATCGTCAATATTGTCACGCCTCCTTCCTTCAAACGGGAAGGAAGAGCTATTTTCATCATCCTTGTGGCTATGGCGAAAGAATGTATCTGGTGGACGCGTCTGAAAGGATTGGAGACAAACACTTTCCTCTCTGGTCAATCTCTCATCAACTTCTTCAAGTACCACTTGAAAAGGAAAGTGAGAGTAGAGAGGCAAGTTTTGTCTAGCGAATGTTTTAAAAAAAGATGGGTGAATGTAGCAAGAATGGCACGTATGAATGACGAAGCCACCTTGAGCATAGTCCTATGAACCCAGAAATCGAAAACAGAGAGTTGCTTATTTGCAAAAAAAAAAAAAAAAAAAAGAAATATAAAATGTGACTTCATTGACCGAGGTTA
The DNA here is from genome assembly GCF_006345805.1 of Octopus sinensis. NCBI lineage: Eukaryota > Metazoa > Mollusca > Cephalopoda > Octopoda > Octopodidae > Octopus > Octopus sinensis. Next base: position 54,720,947 of record NC_043004.1, on the reverse strand, counting down.
CCGTGGTCTTTTCCGCAGGCTTTTCTTTCCACGGGTAAACCTCACCTGTCCTCCCCTTTACACTTCATATTGACATTTCTGTGATAACGATCCCTATTGATCATTTTTTTTTCCTCTCCCCCCCTTTTTTTTTTTTTTTTAACCCCCCTTATTTTTGTCCTCTTTCTCTCCTTTTACGATCCCTTTTGATCGAACCTCCCCCTTCCTTTTTTTTTTTTTTTTTTTAATACCTTCAAAAGAAAAGCTCTACCTTGTAATTTGTTCTATCTGTGTGCAGCCCTGTGTGGCTAATAAAGAAACATATCTATGTATCTATCTATGTATCTATCTATCTATCTATCTATCTATCTATCTATCTATCTATCTATCTATCTATCTATCTATCTATCTATCTATCTATCTGTCTATGTATGTATGTATGTATGTATGTATGTATGTATTTATGTATGTATGTATGTATGTATCTATCTATCTATCTATCTATCTATCTATCTATGGACGTGCTGTCACTTCGGCTCCGAATTAATCGTTTATTTTGACTATTTATAGCCCATATTTTGTGTACATTTTTGCAAATAAGGTGTGTAAGGCACCCAACTTTCGTTTGAGTGCTTTTCCAAGGGAGGAATTCGCCCCAGGGGCAGTTTCAACCCCATTTCATTTCTGTAATTTTCTTCTCGACATTAGAAAATGTCGAGAAATTGTATTGTAGAACGCTGGTCGCGTTCTTTTATGGAACAGCATTTTCCTAGTCTGGAAACGCTAGGAGAAAAAAAGAACGTACGCACGCAAAGTGCAAACATGAATATCGGTGGAATGAACGCTGCAACCACGTGCGGTAACAGCCCTGTCACCACCACCACCACTAACAACAGCAACCACGAGACTACTACTGCTACCGCCACCACATCCACCACCACTACCACTACCACGACCAACATAAATGATAAAAATAAAACTCACACGAAAACTATTGACAAAAACAACAGCAACAACAAGAACAACAATAAAAATGAACTATCTAATAGTGAAGATGTTAATACAAAAAAATCAACAACACCAGTAAATTTCGCTGACACTCTTCGCCAGAAGAAGGAGATTGTAACATTTACAAATGAAGAGCTCATAGAAGCAAGAGCTCTCTTTACAACTCGTGGACAAGATTTAGAGCTGCATACACCTCAACACATAAAGCAAGAAATAGAAAATAAGACAATTATTTATAAAATTATAAGAAAAAACAAAAAACTGAATGAACAGATTACAAAAACGGATGTAGAAAAATGCTTAAAAAACATAATGAAAGAAAAAGAATATATAAACTGGGGTCCCCAGTTTAACACAGTAGTGGTCCGCTTCCCTAACTAGGAAGTGACAAAAGCTCACTCTACTGAGTCTCTGGGAAATGATGAAATAATCATGGTCCCATACTATAAAAACCAGAGAGTAAGTCGACTCACTATTAAAAATGTACCTCCCGAGATTCCTAACAAATGGATAACAGGGACAATCTGTTACCATTTAAAAAATATCAACATTTTGGAAACCGCCGTGTACCTTGGCGACATTTGGGGTGGGAAGACAATAGTGGTGACCATACAGATTGAGGGGGCCTCTATCGAGAGCCTACCGGATAAGATCCACTTGGAAAATGGGCAATGCCTATATGTTGTAGCAGAAGGCAAAAAGCCTAGATGCTACAACTGTGGCAGCCCCGAACATTTAATTGCCAAGTGCGCTCTGTTACAGAAAAAACAAGAAAGAACAAATCAGAAAACAAATAAAAAAACCCTTGTTGCCAACACCAACACCAACACACTCAATTATGGAACAATGCCAAGAAAAACAACAAACCAGTAAACAAACCCCAACAACATCACCAAGAAAAGAAACAGTACCAACACAATCACCGTTGACATCACAACCAATTAAGCATGTTGAATCAACAAAAAATAGACCAACACCCACACCGAGGACGACAATTAAAAAGACAAAACAGTGACAAGAAGACAAATTCTACCCCTAACACCACAACAACACAAACACCGCACAAAACATCAACAATTTTTACAAGCATACATAGTAATGCAAATGCTTTGCCTTTACCTTCTACTGATACGTCGGACGACGAAAGTTCGACGGAATGGCAAATAGCCACAGGGGGTAAAAGGAAAAGATCCAAAAAATCCACCAAACAAGGAAGTAAAGCAGGGAGATATCTAACTCCGGACAACATCCCCCTAGACAATCAAAAAAGCAATGAAACCGTAAAACCACACACACAACTAACTGCAATAGACACAGACAATAAAGAATTAATGGACTACATCACATCCAGCACGGTCATCTGTGAAGATGACTTTAAGACAAACAATCATCCGCACACCACACCACCGAAACACATCAGAATTTTACACATAACACAAGCAAAACACCACATACTGAAAACAATATTTCCGAATGCGGTAGGCGGGTTTCAACGATACCTGTCGAAAAAACTATACAAACACCTCATCAAAAACAATACAAAAGAAGAAGAAAAAAATGAAACTTCTAAAATGAGTAAGTGACCTCCCCTCTTGCCTCTTGTCTCTCCTAATGTAGTGTGTAAAACACAATTTTCGTAAATGTCAAGTATGCTTAAATTAGGTTGTGTGAATGCGCGTGGCTTGGCATCGGCTTGGAAGCAAGGTTACCTTCTAAACGACATCAAGTCACTGAATGTGGATATAGTAGCTATCAGTGAAACCAGACTCAGTAAGCCGCGGGCCCTCGAGTCCATGTTTGGCAATCAATTTGACATTTATTTTTCTCCATGTCTGCCGAACATGGGTGGTGGAGGTACCACGGTGCTTTTTCGAAAGAGTCTAAATGTAAAAATAAGAGCAATATCCTAGACCCGGAGGGTAGGCTGGTTGTCTTGGACGTGGATGGCAGAAATGGTGTGCATTCCGTCTGATGGCAGTTTATGCACCGTCCTTAATGGGTCGGGCGGATTTCTTCAGACGTCTAGAGGTTTTCCTGGGTACGTCTAGACCTTTACTGTTAGTAGGGGATTGTAACGCTACCTTGGACACGCATCTAGATTATGTGGGAAGGAATAGGAATAGAAGGGGGTGTAAGAGCCTCAAAGACCTGCTCAGACGTTTCCATTTGTATGACAGGTTCCGACTCGACCATCCGAACGTGCCAACGTGGACTTGGACAAACCGCGTCGGATCGTCGAGATCTTATCTAGATAGAATTCTATGCAGGACAGCGGATAGGGATAGTGTAGGATGTCCACAATTTAAAATAGTCAGCTACACAGATCACAAATTTGTTACGTGTACGCTCGACTTAGATAAAACACATAGGCAGGGTCCCGGTTACTGGAAACTGAACACGTCGCTGTTAGCGCGACAGGTCTACAGGAACCGGATCAGCGAGTTAATTAAGAGGGCGCTGACGGAAGCCGTCGGTAACAACCGCTGGTGGTACGCCCTGAAAATGGCAATAAAATCGGAATCAATTAAGTTTAGCAAGGAATTAGCGATAGAACGAAATAGAGTAGAGGGAGACTTGGTTAAGAAACTAGAAATGGCACTTACCACTGGCAGCGCAACCAACGTGCTGGCTGCGAGGATGGCCCTCGACCAACACCTCAACGCCAAGCACGAAGGTTGCGTCGTCAGAGCTAAAATGCGTGCCTTAAGGAACGAAGGGATCGAAGCTGCGCGAGAGGCCCGGGTAGCGGAGGCGCAGCGTGGCAACAGAGCCACCATTCGGTCTCTAATAGATCAACAGGAATGCAGTTTACTCGAAGCCGAAAGGATGTGTGAGGCCTTTCAACAGCACTTTGCTCGACTGTTTGGTGCGAGTGGTGGGTCGGAACGCGGGATGGATTTCAGTGCCTACCTGACCGACCTGCCGTGGCTTTCGGCAGGAGAAGCGGTGTGTTGTGAAAGTCCCATCACAGCCGCTGACGTGTGGGATGCGATGGCGGGCTGCGCGAGGGATAAGTCGCCTGGATTGGATGGTTTACCCTACGAGCTGTATTGTCGAATGCCAGACTTGTTTGGCGACCTCTTGGCATCAGTCTACTGCATCTGGCAACAAAACAGGAGAATCCCCGGTTTCGTGAGCCGAGTTGTAGTAACGTTGCTGAAGAAAGACCCAAACAAGGGGAATTTTATAGATAATTTCAGGCCCATCACTCTGCTCAACGCAGATTTGAAAATTTTGGCCAAAGTAATAGCCGAGAGGTTGGCGCTTGTCATTGGTAAACTGGTCGACAGGGCGCAAACATGCGCCGTGCCGGGCAGAACCATATATGACAACCTCCATCTGATGCACTACATTGTGGACAGGGTAGTTAAAGATCCTGGCATGGGTGGGACGCTGATAAATTTGGATCAGTCTAAAGCCTCCGATAGGGTCGACCATCGGTACTTGGCGGCCGTCCTCAGGGCGGCTGGCTTCGGTCCCGTCTTCCGCGGTTGGATCGCTGCCTTGTATAGCGGCATACGATCGGTGATTCGGGTGAACGGTCACCTGTTGAAACCGTTTGACATCACGCGTTCGGTCCGTCAGGGGTGTCCCCTGTCGGCGCTTCTGTATGTATTGACTCTCGAGCCGCTACTGCGGAAGCTGGCGACACTGAGGGGCATCCCACGGGAACTGGGTTGCGGGACGAGCGTGTCGGCATATGCGGACGATGTCACCGTCATAGTGTCGAGCGACAAACACATCAAGATGATAGGCGAGACACTAAGAAAATACGAAACGGTGACGAGAGCAAAGATTAACCCGGAAAAGTCAGTGGGTTTGCTACTCGGCACCTGGAAAAGCAAGCCCATGCCGTCCGACTGCGGCTCAGTAGTGGGACGCTAGACGGACGGACCGTTAAATTGCTCGGGGTCTGGTTCAGTCCGACCTCCAAATGGATAAGAACTGGGACGAGATCACGAGTAGAGTGGTCGCTCTCAGCCAAACATGGGCCGAGAGAAAGCTGTCTCTAAAAGGCCGGGCGGAGGTGGCGAACGCGTACATCGCATCCGTCATCGATTACCGCCTGACCGTCGTACCTTGTCCCGACGCCACCATCACCAAACTGGAGCGCATACTCTTCCGCTTCCTGTGGAAGGATGGCGTTCCGATTGTGAGGAAGTCCATTTGCTGTCAACATCCGTTGAATGGAGGACTGGGCATGTCGTGGTTGATGATGCGCAGGCATGCGCTGAGACTGCGACATCTCTGGAAATTCATTGACGACGGTGAACAGGTGTGGGCGCCGTTTGTGAGGCGCGACTTCCCGCCGCTCGTCTCACTGACCGAACTGCAAACGTGGATCAAAAAGAGACCGAAACTGGGCGATTGGCACCGAGAGTGTCGCCAAGCTCTACAGCAGCTCTGCCGACCGGGGTCAAACTTGTGCAACTTACAAACGACTAAAGCGTTCTATAGAGGACTAGTGGAGGGGAGGTCCGACGACACACTCGGGGCAAACCTGGGCGTCGACGAAGAATTCCTAACCCGCCTGTTCAGGACGACGTTCGGGCCGAGGCCTATGGATAACTTCCAGAAATCCCTGGCTTGGCAGTGCTATCGAGACGCACTACCTGTTCGAGAGAAGAGCTACAGACACGGTTCGAAAACCATCACCGGACCGACCTGCCCGAGATGCGGTCAGAGCGACGAAACCGTTCTGCACGCACTCGTGCAGTGTCCAGATATTTCAGAGCTGTGGTCCTTCGTCGAACAACTGTTGTCACGTGTAGGTCAGGCTCGCCTATCGGCCGAGTCTATTGTGAATATTGTTCCACCACCTTCCTTTAAACGGGAAAGGAAAACGGTTTTCGTTACGCTGATGGCTATGGCGAAAGAATGTGTGTGGTGGACGCGTTTGAAAGGACTGCAAACAAACACCTTCCTCTCTGGTCAGTCTCTCGTCAACTTTTTCAAGTACCACTTGAAAAGGAGGATGAGAATAGAGAGGAAGGCTTTGTCGAACGGATGTTTTAATAAACAGTGGGTAAAAGTGGCAAAAATGGTCAGTATGAAAGACGACACTATTTTAAGCATAAATCTGTAACCAAAAGAGACAAGGAGAAGTAAGGCGACTTACTCATGTGTTCTTTTTCGAATTGTCTGAGGTGACCTTGGTCTTTTTTGTAGGTTTTTCTTTCCAAGGCTACACGTAAACTGTGAACCTTATATATATATATATATATTGCCTTTTTATACACCACACAACCCACAGATCCCTATTGATCAAACGTGTTTTTTTTGTTTTTTTTTGTGCCCCACCCATCCCACCTCGAAAAGAAAAAATTCTACATTGTATTTCGTCCATTTTTATTCTGTGTTTAGCCCTGTGTGGCTACAATAAAAAGTTATCTATCTATCTATCTATCTATCTATCTATCTATCTATCTATCTATCTATCTATCTATCTATCTATCTATCTATCTATCTATCTACCTACCTACTTACCTACCTACCTACCTATCTATCTATCTATCTATCTATCTATCTATCTATCTATCTATCTATCTATCTATCTATCTATCTATCTATCTATCTATCTATCTATCTACCTACCTACCTGCCTACGTACCTATCTATCTATCTATCTATCTATCTATCTATCTATCTATCTATCTATCTATCTATCTATCTATCTATCTATCTTCCCCTTTCTTTCCCCTTTTTTCTTCTTTTTTCATTTCTCTTTTCTTTTGTTCCTTTTCCTTTTCTTTTTTTTATTTTTATATTTTTTATTTTTTATTTTATTTATTTATTTTATTTATTTTTTTTTGTTCTTTTCTTCCCTTTTACGATCCCACTTGATCGAAAACCGACGCCACCCCCTTTTTTTGTTTCTTTTGTTTTTTGTTTTTTTCATCCCCCAAAAGAAAAGCTCTACCTTGTAACTTGTCCCATCTGTGTGCAGCCCTGTGTGGCCAATAAAGAAACTTATGTATGTATGTATGTATGTATGTATGTATGTATGTATGTATCTATCTATCTATATATCTTTATGTCTATCTAATTGTATGTGTGTGTGTGTGTGTGTGCATGCTTGTGCGTATGTGTGTGCGTATGCGTGTGAGTGCTTGTGCGTGACCGCGTGTGTATGAATATATATATATATTTATATATACCAATTAAGGACTGAACACGAAAAGGTGGACAGTCAACATGCTAGATATAGACGTCAAATCGCCATTCTCCACAAAGATTTTGTTCTCAAATAAAAATAAAATTCAGCACGACCTAAAGCAATGGATGAGACAAAAGAATTATACTAAATGGAATAATTACCTACGTACTGCAGTTTCAGTTATTAATATCACAAGGATATCTGTAACTTCATCAGCGTAGTTTGTTATGAGCATAATATGCTCATAACAAACTACGCTGATGAAGTTACAGATATCCTTGTGATATTAATAACTGAAACTGCAGTACGTAGGTAATTATTCCATTTAGTATAATTCTTTTGTCTCATCCATTGCTTTAGGTCGTGCTGAATTTTATTTTTATTTGAGAACAAAATCTTTGTGGAGAATGGCGATTTGACGTCTATATCTAGCATGTTGACTGTCCACCTTTTCGTGTTCAGTCCTTAATTGGTATATATAAATATTTTAATCTTCGGATTCTTTTTATGTGCTAGACCACTGGTTTTAATTGACTAATATCAATTTCTACCCTTAATTTTTAATATATATATTTATATATATATTATATATAATATATATATATATATATATATATATATATATATATATATATATATATAATATATATATATATATATATATATATATATTCTTTGAATGCTAACTCCATATTGAGTATTTCGAGATGGATTTTTGTCCTCTTGAGAGATTATCATCAGTTTGGGAATAGCAGAGTCTAGTTGGGAAACATTTGCCTATTCAGGGTAGTTTTACATTCAACTTCTGTAATTCCTTGTAAGAAAGAGATTCTGTCTTTTTACACCTCATAATAAGATATAGAAGAATTAGAACTGTATTAATTTGCTTGATGATTAATATAGTTCTCTCAACATACGGCTCTGTTGGGGAAGGACATGCTACGCGGTAAGGTCACGCATATTTTCTTAAATAGTATAACAAAAATCATCACTTTCCGTCTACTCTTTCCGTCTATAGATTTGTGTTGCAAGTCTAAATAATTTATAATTCTATATTTATCGAGTTCTTGTGTTGGAAAATACACCACTATGATTAATAAGATGTAACATTGGAATATATTAGTGTATAGTTAGAGAGTATGTAAGGCCGGTTGAATGGCAGAAGACATTAGAGCGTAATTATTTCGGCTTTTTATATTCTGACTCCAAATCTCGTTAACTTGGCATTTCTAATCTTTCCGCGGTTGATAAATTTGAGAACCTTGATTTTCAGTGAAGTGTTAGTGCTGATGTTACCTCTCTCGGAATTTCAGACCTTAGGTCCATGATAGAATAAACTATTAAGGATTATATTTATGTTTGTATGTATTTATTTATGTATGTATGAATGACTGCAATCACATACTTCTGCCCCTATACATATAAAACAACGAGTTTGGAGTAGAAATAACTCAGAATGTTTAGTGGTACTTGATAAAGAAAGGTGTACTAAATACGATTCAAAATAAATTATTTTACTTAACGGTATGTTAATAGTCGAAATATGCTATTTGTTTGAGTTTATCTTCCCTTCTCGTTTAAAGTCGGTTGTAATTATCGCTAGGCGCCTGTTTACATTTCTCTCAAAGTGAAGATAATTTCAGTAAATTAATAAGTAATTAATTTACTGTGAACCAACCTCCCTGCTAATATCTATAGTAAAGAACCTCGTATTCTTTAGTTTCCAGAGCCAGCTTGTGGGCCGGTGTGTGTCATGTCATCTCTGCCAATCTCTCTGCTCGATGATCTGTCTTAAAGAACAAATACGTTTTCATATGTCCTATTGCGGGTGATCATGCTCAAGCTTTTCACTAATGTCCTTAAAGAAATCACAGAAATAGGCCGTCCTGCTCTTCAGAGTTTTCTTGATAAATCCATTGGGTAAAGAGGCAATGTCTTTTGTAACATACTTCGTCCAAATCTTCACATCTTCGTTGAGCAGAATCATGAAGAACTCGTGATCTACGCCATCTTATTAAGTATGGGTTGGTAGTGTTTTCGTTTGTCAAATTGAGACTTCCTGAGTTTATAAATATGTGTGTTTAATTGTCATTTTTTTCTGTTTATCTTTCAAAAGTTTTAGGACTCGGTTGGCTGTATTCGTTACCACCATTTTTGTGTCGTGCATCTCCTCTTGCTATTTCCGTGGTGATCTTGAACACTAAATAAACATATCAAAATCTACGTTTGCGAAAACGTGTAGCCATATCTATGAACAAACCTTCTTCTCTATTTCAGAGCAAATGAAATGGACGTTCAAATACATCGAAGGGGATAGTTTTCTTGTCTCAAATAGAGTTTTCCTCAAGTAATCTTAGTAATCTTAGAGATCCATGAAACAAGACTTTTCACAACAAAACTCCTCCTCCGCTCCCCCTCCTCCCCCTCCTCCCCCGCTCCTCCTCCGCTCCTCTTCCTCTTCCTCCTCCTCCGTCCCTCTTCCTCCTCCTCCGTCCCTCTTCCTCCTCCTCCGTCCCTCTTCCTCCTCCTCCGTCCCTCTTCCTCCTCCTCCGTCCCTCTTCCTCCTCCTCCGTTCCTCTTCCTCCTCCCCCGCTCCTCCTCCTCCTCCTCCTCCTACTACTACTCCTACTACTACTACTACTACTACTACTGCTACTACTATTACTACTACTACTATTACTACTACTACTACTACTACTACTACTACTACTACTACTACTACTACTACTACTACTACTACTACTGACATTGTTGACGATGGTACATGTGGTTTTGTGTGTGTTGACCTACTCGACTATTTGTTTTCGTAATTCAAAAGTTAAATACAAAAGTTAAACGAGCTGTGAGAAAAATGTTAAGTTAGCCTAAATAAGAGAGAAAGACAGAGAGAGAGAGAGAGAAAGACAAATAGAAAGAGAGAGAAAGAAAGAGAGAGAGAAAAACAGAAGGCGGGAATAGAAACAGGTGCGTGTGTCTGTTTAACAGCGTACGCGCTCCATGTGGTACATCCACCCACGGTAAACTACTCATTTATCATAGAAGCTGTTTATAAATAATTCAAACAAATTAAATTAGCGCTACGACAACGCGTGTGTGAACACTGAACGGAAATTGAAAATTTTCGAATGAACAAAACCAAGCAGTTTTATATGATTCTCTGTGATTAGCGGATTCACACTATGTGTTGCAGTTCGTCAAAAAATTGCTCAGTAATCTTAGTGGAATAATATTATTTATTCACAGTTAAAGCTGTGTATGACGCTGCTCAGTTTCTCGTTTTAAGTTAATTTCTTTGCCATCACACCAAGGCACCATCAGGTATTTCCGCCTCAGAAAACCCAACTGTAGACTACTATATATTAACAAATTCCTAAGTACCCACCCTCTATAATCAAGAACCTAATTGGGACTCATTTCTCAGATGCGGTTCATTTCTCAAGGTTTTGTGAAAGTAATCGGTTGTGCAGGGTCCGAGAACACCTGAGATTCCAACGGAGACCGACACAAACTGATAACGGTCGGTCAGGTCTCTCTATTTAGCATTGTTTATTAACGTGAGAACTGTTTCGACAGCATATCTGTCTTCCTGGGGTTCAAAATGAAAAACGCAAAATGAAAAATAAACAGAAGTGCAGAAATTCAAAATTTCGACTGAAACATCTTGCGTTCTTTTCCAAAATCTGCCATCAAGTTTCGCACGTTCATAACTGGGAACAAGGGTAAAGATAAACCGAAAAAAATGAGAAAAAGAAGGAAAGAATAATAACCGTAGTCAAAAAGTTTTACATAAATCTTTATATATAAAAGTGAAGTTGTGTGTCTGTCTCCTACGATTTAGATTCCTAACTACTCCCACATTTTGCGGTGCAGTTTAACCAAAAGCGGGTATTTTATAGTCGTGATTCATATCGAGCCCTTCTGGGTATTAGCGCGCGTCTACGATGAGTCTACGATTAAAAAAAAATTACCATAATTTTTTTCCATTTTAATGCATTTTTTCGCTATTATATAAGGGAAGTAACTCTCTAAACATGTCTACGATGAGTCAACGATTAAAAAAAAAATTTACCATCATTTTTTTCCCATTTTTAATGCATTTTTTTGCTATTTTTTGGCTATAACTCTCTAAAAATGCTTATATAGTTATTTCCCTTACAAACCCGAGCAACGCCGGGCGATACTGCTAGTCTGATATAATTCTCCATCATTTTATTCATTAAACTCGGACGTGACGTTAGTAACTCACAAATATATTTATCCTTATGTCATGCGAGGACTGAAAGTGCAGCGAGGTCGTGATATTTTCTGAGAATATGCATTATCAGGTCATTGCCAAATTTACAAATGTTTGCTGTAAAATGGTTGCCAACTTTCGTTGTAGTAGTGTTGTGTCTGAGGTATGCCTATTAAATTAAAAAAAACATTCTGTTGTGTAACCAACATAAATCGTGTTCAGTGCATTCAGTTGTCTGCCCTATATGGGATTAGTTGCAGGTTCCATATTCAGTGTAAACCATAAAATATCTGTTATAATTTGTGATAGACCTGACTCATACTGTTGCCCTAATTTATACTGTTGCAATGAACGTTGTTTACCTATCTTGCGATTCTTTTTAGGGCTACACCGTTCAGAAACTCCAATACAGTTTTGATTACAATTAGAGGTACTAGTTAATAGTTTTCTTATACTTGTGTTAGGTTTAAAGGGTACAATAGGACGAGAAAATATTTATTTGAAAGAAGGGTATTTTTCCGGAATATTTTGGCAATTTTCATGCAATGCTTTTGAAATACAAACAAAATTTTGAATTTCTGCACTTCTGTGTATTTTTCATTTTGCATATTGAACCCCGGGAAGACAGACATGCTGTCGAAATAGTGCTCACTTAAATATTAAATAGAGTGGCCTGACCGACCGTTATCAGTTTGTATCGGTCCCCGTTGGAACCTTAGGTATTCTCGGACTCTGCACAACCGATTTCTTTCGCAAAATCTTGAGAAATGAGCTCCATCTGAGAAATGAGCCCCATGAAATGGAGTGACTGCTGCAGCGAGTGTCACTGGCCATTCTCTGCGACAACGTCGTCGCGGTCATGACTGCGTGGCGCCTCTGAGCACACTGTTTGTTCTGCGGGTGTGTGATTTACGACCGTGCACTGATGGTAAAGACGAGACATTTAGTGTTTCACTCGTCAAGATCATTTCATGTTAAGTTCATTAATTAGTCTGCATAATCTGTCAGTTGTCTGATTGAAGAGAGAAAACACTGATAAATGTTGATAAATCTGCGTCCTATTCCACATATTCTATAGTACGAAGATTTATCAATGATTTGCCTCCTACATTAATGAATTCAACTTATAAAATAATCTTATCAATTGATTCACTAAAACTGTCATTTTCACTTTTTTTAATTTTTAACTTTCAGCGGAAGTTCTTCCTTTCTGTAATAACATAAACACCTCCCACTAAATCATGTAATGCTGTTTATAGATGAATTCATACAAATTATACTCCTATTATTTTTTATCCTTTTGGTTATAATTAAATGATACTGAATCAGTCGTTATATTATGAATGTTATATAATCGCTGCAACATAATCGTGGTTCTAATCCACGTTTACCAACTTGTAAAGTGATTTATTACCCATATGGTGTTTAAACAGTTGAAAATACCTATAACTTCATTCTTCACTTGTGAGCCTTGTGAGATAATTTGGTTGACAGAAACTGAAAGAAGTCTGTCGTATATATCTGTACACACACACACACACACACACACACCACACACAAATAATAACTATTTGTTTGTTATTCACCTTATCTGGAGCCTGCAATTCGCGTGGATCTGAAGTTTGTTGAATGCAGTACAATTGGTGCAGTGTTTGTACCAATGTGCAGCCTTTGTGCAACCTTGAGACTCATTGCATATTCAGTCACCCATTTGTGATTGTACACACAACCAGAGTATAAACCCGTGTTTAATTTAGTAATTACGTATTTGTTCTTCAAATATTGTTTGTACACGATAGCGATATCACTGACTCAAACTTGGTGCTTTACTAATTAAGGATATGCTTGAATCTTGAATTTTATACACACACACACGCACGCACGCATACACACACAAACACACACACACGCACAAACACACTCACTGAATGCTGTTGTCTATTGTCTTTCAAGTGATTTTTACAAAGACACGTACTTAAATACACACTCCTTCACATGCATTCATCTTCTGCACTCAAATGTTCATACATACTAACACATACATGCACGCACCCAGGAACACACAGCACACACACAACAAACACACAACACACACACAACAAACACACACACACACACACACACACACACACACACACACACACACACACACACACACACACACACACACACACGTTCCGGGTTCAGTCCCACTGCGTTGCACCTTGCGCAAGTGTCTTCAACTATAGCCTCGAGTCCACCAAAGCCTTGCGAGTGGATATGGTAGACGAAAACTGAAAGAAGCTCGTCGTATATATATATATTTGTGTGTCTGTGCATATGTTTTCCCCGCACCATCGCTTAACAACCGATGTTGGTGTGTTTATATCCCCCGTAACAAGAGATACCGACAGAATAAGTACTAGGCTTACAAAGAATAACTCCTGCGGGCGATTTGTTCGACTAAAACCTCTTAATGAGGTGCTCCAGCATGGCTGCAGTCATGACCAAAACAAATTAAAGAACAAAAGAATAAAAGAATATTTATACATACATATATGTGTGTGTAAGTGTGTGTAAGCGTGTGTGCATAGTTATTCATGTATGAGTGTCTGTGTTTATCCTCCTCAACCGTTTGACAACCAGTGTTGGTGTGTTTATGTCCCTTTTACTAAGTGGGGTATCCCAGCGTGAGTGCAGTCCTATGACTGAAACCAGTAAAAGACACACACACGCACACACACACAGACACACACACACGCACACACACACGCACACACACATATATGTATATGTACATATATATATATACACACACATACATACATGCATACATACATACACCCCTACCACACACATATATATGTATGTATCTATATACATAAAATTGAATTTCTGTTTGTCAAAATGAAAGTAAAACAGCAAATCTGTAGTAGTAGTCTCACCCCGGTTAAGATTCAAAACTGAATATTTCAATTGTCCTTGGATATACAGCCTATCAAGTTAAACAATATCAATTAGAGATATATAAAAGCAGTAATGAGGCCTTTTGGCGCAGATTTCAATTCCCA
>NC_043004.1:54681519-54701519 GCF_006345805.1 Octopus sinensis | reverse complement strand
GCTTCAAGTCGCAACCCAGATTAGAGACTTGCCACTTTGGGACCGGAAGACAGATGCCGTCTTGCTTTTGCCGTTCCCTTGTCTAACTGCTATGGCACTTGGGATGGGATACTGGATCCATCCAATTAAAATTTGAGAAGCAAGCAGCGCTCAGGAAAAATAACAATGAGGACACTATGAAAACATTTATGATATGTCCACAACAACGTTGAGTCGTTCCCAGATTTGACTTTCGTACCAGAATGAATCAACGATTCGGATAGTAGTTATCCAGTAGGATACCAGTTAATTTTGTGGGTCATAGCATTTAGCTAGATGCTGTTGTAGGAAAGGGAAACCGAGCTGAAACATGCCCGTTGATGTTGGTGAGTGAAATAATGAGATGATACGAGACTCTGGTATTGAACAGAGTCGCTTTTTTTTCATAGAACTGATGTAATGTCTACGGAATGAAGACTGTTTGACGATCTCGTACTCGTACAAAGCTTTGTATGCCTGAGGGATGGAGGTCCTGCAATGTTGTGAAAAAGAGCCTTGTTGATGAAGGTACAGCAAGAGACAAGTAATGAATTGGTAATTTAATGGACTGGGGTGGACAATGTCCATTGCTGAGCATATCATAATTGTCCAAGCTTTTTATCCGTCACTCATATCCTATTCTGTAACCAATGGTAACATATTACGTAACAATTTACTTGACGTAGTCAATGACGGTAGTCGATTTCAAAATGGTTGTAGCATTTTAGCTCTCTTTTGTTTTTTATTCACGATCTCTTTATCTCTTCTCTTTTTATCTGTCCCTTTTCCAATCTGTGTGCGTGTGTCCCTCTGTAAGAAACTATAGCATTATCATCGTCATATCTACCAGAGTATGGCTTCATCTTTATGTCGTAATGAGAATATATTTACAAGCATTTTCAAATACACACACACGCGCGTGCGTACACGGACACACGTTGCTGGTTGTGACAAGGTATCATTCATTCATAGATTAATTCATTCACGTTGCATTGTGCATGTAATGTCTCTGTGTGTTTATGTGCGCATCTATGTGATGCATGTATGTGTGAGTATGTGTATGAGTGCATGTGCATGTGTAAACGTTACTTGTGTAGGAGAGAGCCGTGCGGGTGAGTATGTGAGTGCGTATGCATGAATATTATGTAAGTTTACGTTGGTGTAATGACTACGTGTGTGAATGTACATATACATATACATACATACACACACACACCACACACACACACACACACACATATATATATATATATATATATATATATATATATATATATATATATAGATATATATATATTCATATATATATATGATGCATCTATGTATATATGTATATATATTTACACACGTATATATATATACACACACATATATATATATAAACATACACATATGTATGTATATATATATATATATATATATATATATACATGCATACATATACATTTATGTATATGCATATATATATATGTATCTATATACATAGATACATATATGTATTTACATGCACACACGCAAACATATATATATATATACCCTTATATATATATATATATACTTGTACAACCATACTTACACACATATACATATACATATATATGCATATACACACATCCGTATAGAAATGAGTGTGTACTAAGTGTGCATATATGTAAAAATGTGTGTGTATGCATTGATGAAGAGTCGTCCATGTTTCTCTGACGTCATAACTGTCATATGAAATAAATTAACGAGAGCACACTCAAGGTTACGTATGACGAGATGGGCGTGCGCATCATGATGTCAGAGGTAGTAGGATCAGTACAGATAGTAGTCGTCGTAGTAGAGTTGGTAGCAGTGGTGATGATGATAGTGGCGATGGAGTGTTGGATGCGGTGGCAGTAGTATGTCGGTAGTAGTAGTAATGGTAGTTATAGTAGTAGTAGTAGTTGTAGTAGTAGTAATAATACCAGTAGTAATAATAATTGTAGTAATAGTAGTTGAAGTAGTAGAAGTTAGTAAGGTGGCAAGCTGGTAGAATCGTTAGCACGCCGGGCGAAATGCTTAGCGGTATTTCATCTACCGTTACGTTCTGAGTTCGAATTCCGCCGAGTTCGACTTTGCCTTTCATCCTTTCGGGGTCGATAAATTAAGTACCAGTTACGCACTGAGGTCGATGAAATCGACTTAATCCGTTTGTTTGTCCTTGTTTGTCCTCTCTGTGTTTAGCCTCTTGTGGGTAGTAAAGAAATAGGCATTTCGTCTGCCGCTACAGCCACAAGTTGTGTTGTAGTAACCATGGTGGTGCTGAAAAGGATGGTGTTGGTGCTTGAGTAATGGCAAAATTAGTCGTGATGGTTGTGGTTCATGAGATAGTACTGGTGCTGGAGGTGGTGAAGAAATAATGACTCACATTTCTTGTAGTGACGAATACTTGATCAAAAGACAATACATGGTTGCGTGGTAAGAAGTTTGCATTCCAGCCACCTGGTTTCAAGTTCAGTCCCACTGCGTTGCGTCTTGGGCGAGTGCCTACTGCTCCTCCTTCTGGCCGAATAAAATCTTTTTCACTTTTTACTATTTTCTATATATATATATATATATATATATAAATGAAAGAATGGAGTCGAACGACGATTTAACAAAATTCCTTTATTCTCGACATATGTTTCGAAGACTGCATATTCCTAATTCCGAAGGAATAAGGGGTGCACTATTCCGCCTTCTCATCAGGAAAGACAAGGAACTTATGTCAGCATCATGACGAACAAAAATTTTTAGATGACTGCACACACGAACAAAAAAGTCTTGTTCGTCATGATGCTGACATAAGTTCCTTGTCTTTCTTGATGAGAAGGCGGCATAATGCACCCCCTATTCCTTCGGAATTAAGAATATGCAGTCTTTGAAACATATGTCGAGAATAAAGGAATTTTGTTAAATCGTCGTTCGACTCCATTCTTTCATTTATTTATAGTAAAAAAAACACACAAATTTCCACACAAAAGCACGTGATCTCTGCCCTTGGCATGTAGCTTCAACCGTGTTTTCTGACGTGAATTTGCTACCCAGGTATCGGTTAACCGAATTATCCATACTAGGATAATTCATTCAACTACTTATATATATATATATATATGTATATATATATATATATATATATATATATATATATATATATATGTATATATATATATATATATATATATATATATATATACATATGTATATACATATATAATATATATATATGTATATATATATATATATATATATATATATATATACATATATGTAATATATATATATATATATATTATATATATACATATATGTATATATATATATATATAATATTATATATATATATATAATATATATATATATATATGTAGTGTGCGATGAAGAAATTGTCGCAACTTTATATTGTATCTTTTTGATTTGTCGGTTACACAGTATAGTAGGGTCAGTTGGGCACCATATGTGAAAAAAACAGCACCTTGACGTGATTCACTTTGCCAGACGTCTGACAATAGACATACTGTGTTGCTTGGCATTCGTACTGGAAGCTAGAATTCGAACATTTCAGAGTGATTGGGTATCAATCTGAGGACAGTGCAATCTGAAGACATGTACTGAAAGTGATAAATATCAAACATCCAGTCAACATTATGGTGTTTAGAGTGATCACTAATGATAACGACGTTATGCTACCATTCATCTTCCAACATGGCCTCACACTCAACACGGAAGCCTACATCAAGTGCCTGCAGGAGGTAGTGCTGCTCTGGGTCAAGAGGGTGGCTGCTGGAAGACCCTATGACTGGCAAGAGGACTCTGTACCATGTCACACAAGCACGAGGACCCAGTCATAGCTGTTAGACAATTTCTTCGACCTCCTCACCCCTAACATCCGGTCACCTAACTCCCCAGACTGCAATCCCCTTGATTATTTTGTGTGGGGCCTAGTTGAGTGAGAGACCAATACATCTCTTTCTAACACTGAAGGCAAGGTTTATGGCAACACTGACCAGATTAAACCAGGAAACAATCCAGAAGAGTTGCAGGGGATTCCGAAATCGTTTGGAGGCCGTGGTTGAAACCAATGGCAATTTATTGAATAAATGTACTCTTTAGTGTTTCAAGATATTTTTTATGTAATTTTGGTAAATATATCTGTTAAAATGAGATGTCAGTGTTATTTTCATTTTTGTGTAATTTAGACAACAGTTTCTTCACCGCAGCCTGTATATACAAGCATGTCAGAACTAGAGGCTTTATATACTTTTAATTATACCTTCATCATGAAATGATTTGTAGTTATTAGCAAAAATGCTCCAAAATAAAGAGTAGATACAATGAACACTACACAAGTTTCCAGAGAACGACTTGATCACCGGTTCAAAGCATATAAAATACATGATTACCAGAAACCATCAGGACAAGGAATGTCTTTTCGTTGATATATCAGCTGCAATAAAAGACAATATATATTAGTTTAAAATTTTGGTACAAGGCCATCGATTTCGGAGGAGGGGTTAAGTCGATTACATCGACCCAGTGCTCAACTGATACTTATTTTATCACCCCGAAGAAAATGAAAAGCAATGTAAACCTTCGCAGTGTTTGAACTCAGATGGTAAAGATAGATGAAATGACGCTAAGCATTTGGCCTGGTAAAACAATATATACAAGAAAATTGCATCAAAGCTGTCAGATTGTGTTGTCAGACTTAGCATGCAGACCATCATATAGCTTGTTTGATGTTGCATTTTTGTTCTTCTCTTCCGTTTTATCTTGACATGCACTTTGTTCTCTTTTGTTTTACGAATTCAGTGTGCACATGCGCATTGTGTGTTCATGTGTTCATACTTCTCTTTCCGGTTCTTACTCAAAACTGCTTACAAATCACTATCATCTCACAAACGTGCGTTTGTAAAGAGCGTTTCGCTCTCCGATGATTATGAGTAGCAAATTACCGTATAAGAAACATGCCGAATATAAAGATCTTGTAAATAGAATAATCAGAATGTGAAGATTGAAAACAGAAACGGTTCTTATAATAATAAAATGTACCTTAAAAATGATTTTAAATAGAAAGAGAAATAATTAATTAACACTCCGTCGGTTACGAAGGCGAGGGTTCCCGTTGATCAACAGAACAGTATGCTCGCGAAATTAACGTGCAAGGGATGAAAGGTCAAGTTAAAATTGGTATGAATTGAACTCAAAGAGTAAAGTGTAATAAGAAATACCATAAGGTATTTTTTATCGACGTGCTAACGATTCTACCAATTCGCCGTTTTTAATACTGGTTCCTGATTTAGGTTCAAGGCTAATAATTATGAATGGAGCGGTAATTAGTCGATGCTATCGGCCCTAGTACTTAAATGAACTTTATCATATCACCCTCGAACAGATGAACGACGAAGCTGACCCCGGTGAAGTTTGAAGTCAGAATGTAAAGAGCCGGATAAAATAATGCAAGGCATTTTTCCCGACGCTCTAATGATTCTATGAATCATCGCCCCTAAAAGACTTACCACAATAACAATGGTTTCTAATTTAGGAACGGGAAGAAAATGTTTGAGGGTGGGGATTAAACAACCAAGTGCTTAAATGATATTTTATTTAATAGACCTCGAAATGAGGAACCACGAAACTGACAGCAGTGGGATTTGAACTCAGCGTTTTTTTTTCTCTGATGTTCTAACCTTTTTACCAATCCACTGCCCTAAAAAGTATCTCAGTTAAAATGCTTTCCTTAATGGGTCAGTACGCTTCATTGTAAGATTGGAGAGAAATCCCTCGGCGCCTGCCACATTGATCAATACTAGGGTTCACAGTGAGTGTTCTTGCTGTTGTCTGTGAAGCCTTCTGTCTATCCCCAAGACAACGGTCTTCTTTGAAGACATCCTTGGAGACAAGACAAAGGGGAGGTAAGCAAGGAGACTATGACCAATCTTAACCAGGTCACCATCCTATGCACTCTCTCTTGGGCTCATCGGGCATCAGTAAGCCTGTATCTGACATGGATACCCCCCTTCGAAACTATTCGCTTCCAAAGCCAGGCCAGGCCGAGTGAAGCCGATCCAAGACAAGAAAGAGTGTAAACTACTTAAAATAGACGTGCAGTAGCAGTAGTAGTATAAACAGAAGCACATCAAGCGCTGCCACTACTATCCCATTACCAATACCAAGAACAATAACAACAATAACATTGACATCAATTGCTGAAATCGGAGCTTCAGAATAATAGCGATCTATTTATTATCTGTGTGTAAACTGATATCTGATAGCCGTGTCGAATGGCCACAGACTAAATGATATATAAAAATACACCAAAACAATACGCAGAAGATAATATATCAAGAAATATCATTTATAGATTAACACGTGAAATGTTGTCTTCGATATTTGGATATAACATATGCTGTCTACCATCAACACTTAACGAGGAATTTATATTTGATTTATAACTATTGTTGTTCATGGTTTTTATTTAACCATAGGTCAGGTCTAATCCTGTAGACTATGGACTAAGGCATTACAGCATTAGCAATCCCGTCTCTTTTGTTTGAAATAGGAGTAGTGTATCAAGGACTAGATCATTTAATTTGTCTGTCTTTTTTAGAGGAGCAGACTATGATAATTTTGAGCAGTTAAGTGAATTGACTACAGGATGGGATATATATATATATATATATATATATATATATATATGCATGGCCGCAGTCAAATGACTGAAACATATACGCATATAGGCGCAGGAATGGCTGTGTGGTAAGTAGCTTGCTTACCAGCCACATAGTTCCGAGTTCAGTCTCACTGCGTGGTACATTGGGCAGGTGTCTTCTGCTATAGCTTCGTGCCAACCAAAGCCCTGTGAGTGGATTTGGTCGACGGGAACTGAAAGAAGGCCGTCATATATATATATGTATATGTGTGTGTATGTGTGTGTTTGCCTGTCTGTGTTTGTCCGCCCAACATCGCTTGACAACTGGTGCTGTGTGTTTACGTCCCTGTCACTTAGCAGTTCGGTGGGAGAGACCGATGGAGTAAGTACTGGGGTTGCAAAGAATAAGTCCCGGTGTCGATTTGCTCGACTGAGGGCGGTGCTCCAGCATGGTCGCAGTCGGACGACTGAAACAAATAAAAGAACAAATGAAAAAGAAACACACACACACACACACACACACATACACACACACACACACACATACACACACAATATATATATATATATGTGCATCTGTTTACTTGTCTGTCTGCATTACTTATCCATATCTCGAGATATATAGCGCAGATATAAGAGTTGTTCAGTGATACATAAGAGGAGTTTATGTCAGCGAGAGGAAATTGCCTTCAACATCAGCAACGGAGCAGAAATCTCACTTTTTTCTTCCATATTGTTTCTGTGGACGTCTCCAGGCAGATGACATTCAATTATTTGTGGCTTCTCATAATAAATAGGTTTTGATAGCTTCCTGGTTTCTATCTAAACTTTCAATGAACCATGTTGCTGTTGATTTAACAAACCAATAGGTTTTGATGTTTATTGTAAAGTTGTTTGGTAAAGAGAATTAGACACAAGTGATTTTGCCTCTCAAATGTTTCTGTTTAATGTTATAATAATGTTGATCTATTTGCTGATGCTGTGAAGGATGATTTTTTTTCACTCTTTGCTTGAATTACCATGATAAATAGCTTTACAGTTTATTTGATTTGTCACTTCTTCTTCTTCTTCTTCTTCTTCTTCTTCTTCTTCTTCTTCTTCTTTCTTCCTTCTCTTCTTCTTCTCTTCTTTCTTCTCTTTCTTCTTCTTCTCTCTCTTCTTCTTCTTCTTCTCTTCCTGCTTCTTCTTCTTCTTCTTCTTCTTCTTCTTCTTCTTCTTCTTCTTCTGCTGCTGCTGCTGCTGCTTCTTGCTATATTGCTTGCTAATGCAGATTTGTGGGTAATGAAGCGCATATAAACTTGAGAGTGATACATGTATCTGTATACATACATACATACATACATACATACATACATACATACATACATATAATGTTTATTTTCGTGTGTGTGTGTGTATGTGTGTATATATATACGTGTGTGTGTACGTGTGTGTGCATATGTGTGCATGTAAGTTGCATATAAGTGTATGTGATATAATTACTATATACATACATATATATATATATATATATATATATATATATATGTATATTTTATATATATGTATATATGTGTGTGTGGTGTGTTTATACATGTATGTATATGTATATACATACACATATCTATATGACGGTGTGTTTATGATTACTAGAGGGTGTAATCAAATTTACTGTGTAAATTTAAATTTTGGCAGTCTACATGCACAAGCACAACTGTAGACACATTTTCTTTTACAACTACGAATACACCCATAATATCCATTAATGAATATCTGCAATAAACCGACAATAAACAGTTCAAAATTTGATTATCGTTGACTTTAGACTGTTATACGTCATATTACTGTTAACTTAAACTCATTCATTTCTTTCAACTTTTTATATATATTTAATCATTAAAGTTTTAAATGGTTGTCCTTGATGTTGTTCTGCTGAAAACTAACTCTAACTAAGCAGACTTGAAGTGAAACGCAATTCCAGCGTGACCATCTCGACTTTTAAAAAGTCTTAGCTAACGTTACTCAAAGTGTCTTTCCACCTTTAATGGGTATTTTTTTTTATCTCTATTTCTTTTAGCTAGAGTCAAAACAGAGAAGCTCTTCTATTGGCTAGTAATAGCTAGTGGAATTTGTTGCCGTTTGATTACTTGGTGACATTAGTATGCATTCCACCAGTTGTTCAACAACAACAAAATAAAGGTTAGCTACGGCTGCATGAAAAACATGTCTAGTGCCATTAAGAACCATCATGAAATTGCCCATATGTAGAGTTCTTTCTTTAAATAGTAAAAAGGTTATGTAGATTAATCCACTATTAATGCATAAATCACTTAGGGCTTGCAGACCACTTTTAGTATTAAGTTTCGAAATTTCATTGTTATGCTTTTATGTTGTAGAGATTATCTTTGTTTTATCCTTCAGTTATTGGATAACCGCCTTGCCAGGACACTGGCTTAAGTTTAGGTTGCATTACTTGTTTTAAGCTTGCTACTTATTTTATCGTTAACATATTGCCGAACCGCTAAGTTTCAGGGACGTAAACAAGCGAACATTGGTTGTCAAGCCTAAACACACACACTCACGCACATATGCATACATATACATATATTATCTATCTATCTATCTATTATCTATCTATCTATCTATCTATCTCTGGACAAGTATATGCAACGGGCTTCTTTCAGTTTCCGTCTTTTATATCCACTCACAAAATTTTGGTCGGCTCAGGACTCTAATAGAAGATACTTGTCCGAGGTCTCACGCAGGGACTGGATCCGAAACCATGTATTTATGAAGCAAGCTTCGTACCACATAGGCTTGTCTGTTAATTGACGCGTAAGATATTTACTGGTATGATTAGATTATTTAATAACACCATAAATATAAAAAGAAAAGGGAAAACAAAATATTAAGTAGTTACCATTTATTTTAATATAATAGAAATACTTAAGGTGGCGAGCTGAGAGATTTGTTATCTTAATGAGCAAAATTCTGAGTTCAATTTCCGCCGAGGTCGACTTTGCCTTTCATCATTTCGGGGTTGATAAAATAAGTATCAGTACGACCCTGGAGGCGATATACCTGAAATCTACTTACCACCTACCTCGAAATTGCTGGATTTGTGCCGGAAACTGAAACCAATATAATAAAAATATTTTTATTAGCTTACGATGAAAGTAACTGAAATATATGGATAGTTTATCCTGCTCATGCTATCGTATTAGTATTATCATGCGTTTGAGAATAAATTATTTCTGTATTTATATTAAAAACCAAATTTTCTATGATTAATTAGTCTCTGCAGTTTTACAATGGAAATTCATGATCAAATATTTAAAACTAGTTTTCTATACATTGAAAGAAATTTTTGATATGGCTCACTGCAACGTTGTTGAATTTCAATACATATACATTGCATATAGTCTTAGAAACACACTTCGCATGCAAACAGATATACACATAGTCACCACTTATATGCGCTTAGTTACAAAGGTATCACTTAACAAATTTTTCCTGAACAATACAAAATATTAAAACGATGGCTCTCTCTTTTACTTGTTTCAGTCATTTGACTGTGGACATGCTGGAGTACCGCCTTTAATCTTTGTAAGCCTAGTACTTATTCTATCGATCTCTTTTGCCGAACGGCTAAGTTACGGGGACGTAAACACACCAGCATCAGTTGTCAAGCGATGTTGCAGGGAACAAACACAGACACACAAACACACACACACACACACACACACACACACACACACACACACACACACATATATATATACATATACATATATACGACGCGCTTCTTTCAGTTTCCGTCTACCAAATCTACTCACGAGGCTTTGGTCGACCCGAGGCTATAGTAGAAGACACTTGTCCAAGGAGCCACGTAGTAGGACTGAACCCGGAACCAAGCTACTTACCACACAGCCACTCCTACGCCTGTGGCTGTCAAATTTATGTTTATATGTCTCTTTTAATCTATCATCCTACATATTTATATATTAGTCTGTATACACATCTCTTTTTCTCTGTCTGTCTATCTATCTATCTATCTATCTATCTATCTATCTATCTATCTATCTATCTATCTATCTATCTATCTATCTATCTATATATCTATCTATCTATCTAATACTACTTAGTATTTTGTTTTTCTCTTTAGTTTTCAAGTTATTAAATAATCATACCAGTAAGTATATTACGTGTCGTTTAACAGAGATACGTGTGTCGTAAGAAGCTTGCTTCTCAATTACATGGCTTCGAATGCGAACCCTGCGAGGCAACTTGGGCAAATATTTTCTACCATAGTCCCAGACCAACCCAAAACTTTCGAGCGAATTTGGTAGAGGGAATCTGAAAGAAGCACTTTGCACATATTTCTATATCTATCTATCGTATTTATTTATCTACTTACATATTTATCCCTCAGTTTACTTTCTTTTTATCATTACAACTGTCAATGATCTTTGCGTCATTCTATACAATTACACACAGATACGCAAGTCTGCACACACACACACACACCACACACACACACACACACACACACAAACACACACTCATAGATTCACACATGTACATATATATATATACGTACCTGTCTATAGTATTCATATATACCTTTACACAAGTGAATATGAGAAGATATGCGTCAATTCTGAGAAGATACAAACTCTACACAAAATCAACAAAAACTTCTACAAGTTCAACATTAATGGACTAAAAGAAAAAAGAGCAAGAACATTCCCTATGGCATAAACCCCTAACGTAAATAACCAAATCCGAACATTACAGAGACAACAGAAAACAAAAGCAAGCCTTTGAACTTTCCATAACCATACTGCATCTTTAAGAATCATACAGATAATATTAACTGTAGGTTTCCTATGTGACAACCAATTACATAAAAATGGTCATAGGATGGCTAAATAAGAGAATTCTAGATTGGGTAATTTCAAACGTTAAGAAGGCATCACTGTTACTAAAAGTCATCGAGTGGTTCAAAACAATATCAAATAAGCGAATACTGTAGATCTTTAGTTGTAATTTAATAACCACCCCAACCCGACTTAAAATACTCCTTATGAAAGTACATGACTATACTATACTTTTCACGCCACTTCCGACCAAGAAATTGATTACCAAGTCTAGATTATCAAGCATTCAAGCGCTCCATATGTTAGTATGAGAGTTAACGATTTAGCAGAAACTGGTGGCTTCATCCAATTCTACTTCTCACATTACATCGAAAATGCATTTCCGAAGGCTGATGAAGTTTTGTACTAGGATAAAAGCTTTCTAGTATATACCAACTGAAATATTCTGAAATATTCAAATCTCCTTCGAAACTTAGAATTCACTAGAGCTAACTTTTGAGGTAGACCTCATTAATCGGCATTCACTTTCTTGAGTATCAATACTATAAATCTAATTGGTAAGTGATCTATGTACACATTCATTCTAAACACTCAAAGAAATTAAGCAACACATTATCTCCCATAAACTAACAATACATAAATATCGACAGAGGTAACAGCTTACCTTAACGATGCATTATCCAAAACCCATAGGTAGATTATAAACACACCTCAGTATAACAAACACAACGTGGTTCGCGCCTCATACGATATCCATGTAACTACATCTAGTGTAAAAAACTACTTTGAAATTTCACGGGCGATAAGGACGATATACCATTCAACAAAAATACTCTAAAATTTATTAATCTACTTCTAAGCTTGATCAAAATTTAACCTTATCAGTAAACACTTCCCACCATTAAACATATTCCATCTAATCCTGCATTTGTGCTGTCATCTGTCCGCCCGAAAGGAACTGCTTAGATAAAAACGTTGTCTATAATGCTATAGTCAACACTAATATCTCTTCTACTGTGTACATAAGCCGGATCTCTAACTCTTTTTATCGAAGGAAATTCCTACATTTGATAATTTGGATACTCCATCAAGCTAACTCAAATCTTATTAGCTAATCTTATTATTGTCAAAAATAAATTTTTAATTTACAACCTCAAGCGTAATTTACACACACTTAGTGAACACAAATAAAAACAAACATATACATAACTATAACCAGTGGGTGTGTGGTAAGTAGCTTGCTTACCAACCACATGGTTCCGGGTTCAGTCCCACTGCTTGGCACCTTGGGCAAATGTCTTCTAGGATAGCCTCAGGCCGACCAAAGCCTTGTGAGTGGATTTGGTTGACGGAAACTGAAAGAAGCCCGTCGTTTATGTATATATATATGTGTGCGTGTATATGTTTGTGTGTCTGTGTTTGTCCCCCCGACATCGCTTGACAACCGATGCTGGTGTGTTTACGTCCCCGTAACTTAGCAGTTCGGCAAAAGGGACGATAGAATAAGTACTAGGCTCACAAAGAATAAGTCCTGGGGTGGATTTGCTCGACTAAAGGCGGTGCTTCAGGGCGACCACAGTCAAATGACTGAAACAAGTAAAAGTGTAAAAGAATATATATAATTCTTAAGCAAGAATGTTGTTGACAGTGACTTTAAAGTTTCGGCCAGCGACGATGGTTTAGCTGGCCGAAACTTTGAAGTAAATGTCAACAACAATCTTGTTTAAGACTGATAAACTTGTACTCAACAAAAGTACAGAGTAACCAATCTTATTAATGTAAAATTGTTTTTATTGAAACTGTACGTAAAAACAAGCTTTAATCTATGTGTGTGTATGTGTGCGTGTATAAATTTATATATAATTAATATATATATGTATATCTATCAATCCATCCATCCATCAATCCATCCATCCATCCATCCATCCATCCATCCATCAATCCATCCATCCATCCATCCATCCATCCAAAGATGGGTGAATGTAGCAAGGATGGCACGTATGAATGACGAAGCCACCTTGACTATGGTTCTATGAACCGTAAAAATTAATACAGAGAGTTGCTTATTTGCAAAAAAAAAAGAAGAAATATAACATGTGACTTCATTGAGCGAGGTTACCGTGGTCTTTTCCGTAGGCTTTTCTTTCCACGGGTAAACCTCACCTGTCCTCCCCTTTACACTTCATACTGACATTTCTGTGATAACGATCCCTATTGATCAATTCCCCCCCCCCCCCTTTTAAAAAAAATATTTTATCCCCCCCCTTTTTTGTCCTCTTTCTTTCCATTTACGATCCCTTTTGATCGAAAACCAAAACCCCTTCTTTTACCCCAAAAGAAAAGCTCTACCTTGTAATTTTGTCCTGTCTGTGTGCAGCCCTGTGTGGCTAATAAAGAAGCATATCTATCTATCTATCTATCTATCTATCTATCTATCTATCTATCTATCTATCTATCTATCTATCTATCTCTATATAATATATATCTATCTATCTATCTATCTATCTATCTATCTATCTATCTATCTATCTATCTATCTATCTATCTATCTATCTATCTATCTATGCAAGTCAGCCACGTATCATATAAGACGTAGGAAAACTTCAATTTCGTTCAAACTATTCGTAAATTGGTTGATTGGTTTCTACACTGGAAGAATGTAGCTCTGTACTTATATTGAGGGTTGGTAACTTTGATATATGAAAGTTGCCTCATAACTTATAATTTCCTCCATGAATATATATATATATATATATATATATATATATATATATATTATATATATATATATATATATATATATATATATATATATATATATATATATATATATATTTATATACATATATATATGTGAGTGTGTGTGTGTGTGTAGGTTATGTATATATATATATATATATATATACATAATCTACACCCATATATATACATATATACACTTGTGTATATATACATACATACATACATACACACATACACACATACACACACCACATACACATACATATATATGTATGTATATATATATATGTATATATATATATGTATGTATATATATATATATATATATATATATATATATATCTATATATATATATCTATATATATATATATCTGTATATATATATATATGTATATCTATATCTATATATATATATATTTCTCTAAATATGAATGTAAATAAGTATTATATTTAAACATGAATACATACGTACATTCATGCATTCAGATCCTCACACTCAAACACGCACAGTCAAACACGCGCACATACACACATTTATACAGCTGCACATAAGTATACAATCCTTCACAGATACACTGGTGCACACATGAATATATATTTATAAATACATGCAGCTCCTCTGAATCGACGGAAGATATTTTAGAGTCGTGATATTTTCTCATAAAACAAATTGATTTGCAATTTCAGCGAATCACGAGGGAAATTACTGAAAAGATCGAAGTGCCCTTAGGCGGATTACTTTATTGATGAATTCTTCCCCTTTGAAGCTCATTTTTAGCCAACTCTTGTACGCTCCAAAGCATATCAATCGAAACTTGGAGATCTTACAACGTCTTTGAGAAGAGAACGAATAGAAGAAATAATTAAAAAATGTAATAACTAAGCATAGATCAACTTTTAGCCATATAGTTATATATATATATATACACATTTATATATATGTATATATGTATGTATATATATACACACATGCATATATATATATATTACATAGATATTTATGTATGTGTATATACATATATATATATATATATATAATATATATATATATTATAAAATAGATGTATATATATATATGTACAGGCGCGCACATGGAAATATGTATATATATATGTATATATACATGCGTGTACATACATATATATGTGTACACACACACATATATACATATATATATATATATACTTATACATATGCATATATCAAAATGATAGCATCTGTTTGACAATATTTCCCGAATTGGCTTAGACTTCATCCTCCTGACTTTATCATCTTTAGATTTAACTACGCCATCAGTCATATGTTTACTGTGTTTATGTCGTGTACATACAATCGGAATTTATACTTTCTCTGCACATGCAGTCCTATATATAAAGGTTTTATGGTTAACATTAATCGTCAATTTATGTAGGGCATTATATATAGTATAGTTGTACTCTTTGCTAATGTTCTCCCCATCTAGTTTTATTAATCCTAGTAAAAGCAGCTTTATCTTCAGTTGGTAATCTGTAGCCCCCGGCAGAACCAAGTCTGCCGTCCCCAAAGAAACTTGTAATATCTACACGACCACCGGTGTCTGGAAAAAATTCTGGTTAATTTCTGGTTCGATATTTTGCTAACTAGTAATTGCAATATTAAAATATTTCACTATCACCTATGTACATTTACTATTACCAGTTTAATGGACTCTCTTATGATAATATACTATTAATCTAGTTCGCCATAAAATTTAATCAATATTTCAATATTCTGCACTGTACAAGTCAGATTTATATCATTAACTTAAGAGAAACCACTTAATTTTTGAGTCAATCAATCGCATCAAACCAGTTCAGCCAGTTCAGACGTGCTGTCTAGCTTGAAACATGCAACATAATATATATATATATATATACACACACTCATATATATATATATGTATATGTGCATATATATATATATATATATTATATATATATATATATATATATATAATATATATTATATATATATATATATATATTATTATTATTTTGAATTTGCTTAATCATCGGTATATTATTGTTATTTTAATTTTAATATTTCTATTATATGTAATTTTCTAGATGGTGTAATTTAATTGTTCATTTTGAATTGATAAAAGGTGTTTTTTTCTAATTTTTTTATATATATATTATATTTTGTGAAATTTGATTTAGTATTTCTAAATTGAATTTTTCCCTGTAAGTTAGGAATAATATTCTCTCAAATAATTATATGAACACACACACACACACACACACACACACACACACACACACACACACACACACATATATATATATAATTACATATACACATACTAGTTATGAAAGTGACTTTCAAAACATCGAGCTTTTAAATAGTTTTATCTAAATGTTTAAGCTAAAACGAATATTCAACATATTTAAAAAGAAATGAAAGTTTTAATAACTAACCAATTACCAATTTTATATTACTTTTAACAATACTTTTAACCTTTCGTAATATGTTTCTATTTTCAGTATTTTGTGAAACTGGAGAACATTCTGTCATAGATTCATATCGCCTGCTATCACTAAAAACACAACTGAAGATAAATAAAGGTTACATATTGCAATAGAATTCCTTTTTTTTTTTTTTACAAATATTGCGCAAATACTTTAGCGTTGTCAAAATCTGAACAAATACATTACTTGAAGCAATGTGAACAGGTAGATACAAAATAATTTTCTGTCAAAAAGTATTTCTACTTTTGAATTTCTTTTTCTCAGAAAGCTCAATGTCAACAAAAGGTAGGAGGAAGAAGGACACCGAAGACGGAACTTTTTAGGACAAAAATTGTACATTTTATGAGTTATGTGAACAAAAGGTACGTTTTACTCAATCTTTTGATAAATCCTACCGGTCCAATTTGTCTTGAAAGCATTGCCGTAATGTAATTAATGTAATGAAGCATTTCTGTAATTGCTGTAATGTTCAACAGGAAGTGATTCCATGAGGCAAAATCATTCATAATTTAATGAATTTAATTAGCAAAACAGGAAGGATGAATTTCCTAAACTGAAACAGAGCCTAGTAAAACAAAATTCGATACATCAAAACCAAAAGCTAAAGTAATAAAAACATACATTTGTCTCTAACACTGTTTAAAAATTGATGGTAGAAAACTTAAATGATCTTCACTAACGGGTATTTCGTGAAAATTTTGTCTAATGGTCTACGTTGTCATTGAAGGTCTATAGCGACATTTGTTTTCAAATGTCAGTTGCTCTGCTAGTTACAGGAGGTTTACGCAAAATGTCTAAATTTATAATTTTGAGGAGTTTATCCAGCTGATACATATTCAAGTGCTTATACAGGAATAGATATTTCTAAAGTGCTGCAGCAATGTACTGCAGGCATGCATCAGGACCTATTGAAATAATAACCGACAATAATTGAACCTATTGAAATAATAACCGACAATAATAACCGTTAATAACCGACAATGCACCAAAAATGGTGGAGGCACATGGCCTAGTGATTAGAGCAGCGGACTCGTATTAGAGGGATGGCGGGTTCGAATCTCAGACCAGGCGATGTGTGTGTTTATGAGCGAAACACCTAAGCTCCACGTGGCTCCGGCAGAAGGTAATGGTGAACTTCTGCTGACTCTTTCGCCACAACTTTCTCTCACCCTTTCCTCCTGCATCTTGCAGCTCACCTGCGACGGACCGGCTTCCCATTCAGGTGTGGGGACCTATACGCCAAGGAAACCGGGAAACCGGGAAACCGGGAAACCGGCCCTTATGCATGGCTCGAGAAGGAACAAACAATAACAACACTAGAAATGGTCGTAAAAAATAAGCTGTTGTGGTTCTGTTTCAAAGATACATGGAAGGTCTCAGAATTAAACCCAATATCACAAAAGTGCATTGCATAATCCCCGAGGAAACATTGCGTGCTAAGATATCAACCTTGAAGGATATGGTGGATATAATAATTCTTTCTATTATATACACGTGGCCAAAAATATTAATGGGAGTTGGCTAGTCAATTACATCGACCCCAGCGCTCAACTGGTACTTATTTTATTAGTCTCGAAAGTATGGAAAGGCAAAGTCGATCTCAGCGGAATTTGAACTCAGAATGTAAAGACAAATGAAATTCCGCTAAGCATTTTGTCTGGCGTGCTAAGAATACTGCCAACAGTAAATATGATCTTGTCTCGTTGATTGATCTATCGTTGGTTTTGACAACTTTTGTCGGAGAATCAATACGAGGACATACTCCTCATGTACGAATTCCACTGATTCATTCGATTAGTTATGTCAGCAACAATATATGTACTACGGAAAAAAATAAAGACATTCTCTGAGAATGAAAATATGAATGCTGCAGACTTTCCCGAACGGAAAGGGATTTTACTCATAGAGTTTCTATTGGATTTAACATTTCTTTTAAAACAACGAGAATGGAAAAATAACACATTATACATGACATTTGAAGAATCGAAACTAAACTGCGACTGCCGGAACACCAACTGGTGGAATAAAAGAAGACCAAACCTACAGACTATTATATTTTTGTGGTTGTGTTATGTGTTTAAGAACTGGCTTTTTGTGCCGTTTAAAGTGAGTGATTTTGGTTTGTGGATTAGGACACCGCATCAGAAATTATTCAAATGGAACCTATTGGAATGCAATACAATAATACATGCAGATGGAATTTCTACAAGAAATATTGAAATATATCTTAGAACCTGGATTTTATCCTAACTTGAAAAAAAGGACACATTAGATTATACAGTTCTAGATATGCGATGCTTGTGAGCCGGAATTGGTGACATATTCATGGTTGGAATATATCTGATGGCTATAAGTCTGTTCAGTCAGGGCTGACCTAGGAGTAAACAACAACAACAACGACGACGACGACGACGACGACGACGACGACAACAACAACAACAACAACAACAACAACAGCGACAACTTATATATGGCAAAGTAATACTTCTTCGTGGTACTTGCTTATAGTTTGAACGTCTCCTACATCTCAAAATATATTTACTAGATATTTACTGACCCGCAGCTGAAGCTTCACATAGTATCTATATACAGTTTCCTAGGCTGAGATTACTTATTGCCTGTATTTTCAGCTACATCTACATTTACCAACCATTTTACATACTACACTTATGACTATAAAATGTATTTCAACTTTTACCTTACCATCCATTTCTTCTCTCAGGTGTTGCATATCTAGAACTAAAATATAATCTTATGTGTCCCTCTGTTTTCAAGTTAGGCTAAAAGTAAAGTAAAATCTCGCTCTCTCTCTCTCACACACACACACCTGTATATGATTGATGGCTGGGCACTAGTTATAAGATATAGAACTATAACTATAACTAAGATAATCGGTCATTTTAGTTAACCTGGCATGATTTCATCCATTCTCACAACCAGCTTTACAAAATAAAATAAAATTACCCATGACGTTCTCCTATCTTCTCAATCATACGATCTTAATATTCCTCCCCTCCTGCCATCTCTCTATCTCGCTAAACAACATCACAGATGAAACCTTAGAGGAAGTTTTGTTTAGTTATTATTTTTCTTTCATCTGAATTTTTCTGAGGCGGTATTTATACGTTGTTATAATATCAAATAAAATAATTGATGATAAAAATAAATCAGTAATAAAAGAAGAAATATATAGTTTGCTCTCCCTTAGGTGCAAACACTATCTCTTCCACCAGATGGCG
>NC_043004.1:54649019-54679019 GCF_006345805.1 Octopus sinensis | reverse complement strand
GTTGAATTGCTTTTCGAGCCAGCGCTCCCAGTATCAACTGGTTTTGACCTCTCTTGACCCAAAGGGTCCTTTGTTCTCTGTCTCTGTCTGTCTGTCTGTCTGTCTCTCTCTCTCTCTCTCTCTCTCTCTCTCTCTATATATATATATATATATATATATATATATATATATATAGGGAGAGTTTACGTAAAAAACAACAGAGGACGAAGACAGGTGGTGTACAAAACAAACAGATGTATTAGTATATCGCTCATGTATAGAAAAAGTCTTTTACGTTTCGAGCCTACGCTCTTCTACAGAAAGGGACACAGAAAACAAGGAGACAAAAAAGGAGAGAAGAAATATGTGTGTGTGTGTGTTTGTGTACATAAAATATAACGGTCATTGCATATAATTCCTTTATGGGGCAAATTTGTCTTACAGCTGTTTCCAGTAGTCGTTATAAGAACATTATTCCCCGCAAAATAGCCATTCCTGCTGCTATTTCCAGAAATGGCTCTGACGAAAGTAGCATCAATTTTCTTAGGTCGTTCAATTTACTTTAATTTGATTAATATACCTATTCAGTAAACCTGTCAGTAGTGTGCCTATAACGACTACTGGAAACAGTTGTAAGCCAAATTTGCTCTAATAAAAGAATTATATGTAAGGACCATCATTTTAAAGATGTTTCTTATATATCACTGTAAAAACCAGTTGATTTGGAGCCCATCCACAGATTTACAATGTTGAATTGTGATGAACCATAACTTGGAGCCCTAATAAAAAATTGCTTCAATAATATAACTAATATTGTCAGTCTGGTGAGCATATGAAGGATTTTGCCCGGATTGATAATCCCTCACTATTTGTTCTATATGTATGTATGTATGTATGTATGTATGTATGTATGTATGTATGTATGTATGTATGTATGTATGTATGTACGTATGTATGTATGTATGTATGTATGTAGTACGTATACGTGTGTGTATGTGTGTATATATAAGCAAAACATTCAAACAGAGATTTGAAAGCAGATCTCACTACTGTCCATATCTCTTTTACTCTCTCTTTACTCTTTTACTTGTTTCAGTCATTTGACTGCGGCCATGCTGGAGCACCGCCTTTAGTCGAGCAAATCGACCCCGGGACTTATTCTTTGTAAGCCCAGTACTTATTCTATCGGTCTCTTTTGCCGAACCGCTAAGTGACGGGGATGTAAACACACCAGCATCGGTTGTCAAGCAATGCTGGGGGTACAAACACAGACACGCAAACACACACACACACACACACACACACACACACACACACACACACATATATATATATATATATATATATATATATATATATATACATATATACGACAGGCTTCTTTCAGTTTCCCTCTACCAAATCCACTCACAAGGCATTGGTCGGCCCGGGGCTATAGCAGAAGACACTTGCCCAAGATGCCACGCAGTGGGACTGAACCCTGAACCATGTGGTTGGTTAGCAAGCTACTTACCACACAGCCACTCCTGCGCCTGTGGCTAAATTTTAAAATTGTTTAATATCACCAGCAGTGACATAGGTGGATCACAGGCCAGCATACTTTGAATGTGAGGAGACGCCACCTTTGCTGTGTATGCGTGAACATTTTTGCACATAGACGCTTCGTCTGTTCCCAGTTGTTACGCTTAGAGTACCGAAGGAGTGGGTGGTACAACCACTTCAAACATGGTTGCATCGCAGTGGAGAGTCATTCAACAGCCGAAACGAAGAGCCGATTGAGAAGGTTCGACGAATAGTCATTTAAGACTGTTGTGTAACAGTTCAGGAAAGAAGCACAGGATCAGTGCATTCCATTTAAACGGATTATTTGTGCATGCGGAGAGTGCCCGTGAAATTCACAACTAAGGTGCTGCTGGAGCAGCAGAAGCAACTCTTTATGGAAATCGCCCAAGACATGCTGGACAGCGCAAACCACGATCAAGCCTTCATACAGACCATCATTGGAAGCACTCCGTCGGTTACGACGACGAGGGTTCCGGTTGATCCGAATCAACGGAACAGCCTGCTCGTGAAATTAACGTGTAAGTGGCTGAGCACTCCACATACACGTGTACCCTTAACGTAGTTCTCGGGGATATTCAGCGTGACACAGAGAGTGACAAGGCCGGCCCTTTGAAATACAGGTACAACAGAAACAGGAAGTAAGAGTGAAAGAAAGTTGTGGTGAAAGAGTGCAGCAGGGATCACCACCATCCCTGCCGGAGCCTCGTGGAGCTTTAAGTGTTTTCGCTCAATAAACACTCACAACGCCCGGTCTGGGAATCGAAACCGCGATCCTATGACCGCGAGTCCGCTGCCCTAACCACTAGGCCATTGCGCCTCCTAGACCGTCATTATTGGTGATAAGACATGAGTTTACGGTCGATGCTCTTTGTGTTCGGTCATCTTGCGTGAAAATGAAAATCTGCCGCGTGCACACTACACGCCTATACTCCAGGTTTCCCAATCAGGAAATGACGCAGCCTCTCGGTGCAAACGTTTTCCTGCAGGAAGAGTGGCGTCACCTCCAACCCAAAAGATTTTTGCTCGCGCGCCTTTAGTTTTGGCGGAGAAAAATAAAGTTGGATACATTTTGAACGCACTTCGTTTATATAGCATATATACGTTTGTGTGTGCGTGTGCGCGCGGGTATGTGTGTGCGTTCGCGTGCGTGCGTGTTTGTGTGCGTGTTTCTGTGTGTGTGTGTATGTGCATGTGTGTGCATGCGTGTATGTGTGCGTGTGTGTGTGTGCAAGTGTGTGTGTGTGTGCGCGCGCGCGTGAATTGAATGTTACTATTTATATCATTTAGTGTTGATTTGAAATCCAAAATTTTGTCGATGTTCTACTTCCAAATGATAAAACAGTCATCCAGGTATTTTTTCTAATTTTCTCATATGCAGATGTAAAATTCACAATGGAATATAACAAAGAACAACTTCCAATTTAGACAGCATGATAAAAACGTCAACAATCAAATCTTAGCTGACGTCTATTATAAACCAACCGATTCAAAACAATATCTCCTCTTTAACTCATGTCACCCGACACACATCAAAATAAATATCCCTTTCAATTTGGCAAAAAGGATTTGCACAATAGTGTCTGAAAGAACAACTAGGGTCCTTCGTCTTCAAGACCTCAAAACAACGCTTATTGAAAGACAATATCCACCCTCACTTATCAACGAGGGAATTAAACGTGCCAAACAATTAGACAAAAAAACACTAAGAACTACAAAACGTAACACCACACAACCACAGAAACAGTGAGGCATTCAACACTATTGTGCAAAATCTTCCTTTACTAACTAGAGATCCAAAATTGAACATCCTGAAAACACACAAACTCATCAAATGTAAAAAGTAAAACAAATCGCTAACGACACTAACAAATGCGAAGCGTTAAAAAACAACCACGAAACCAACGATTGAAAAATGTGGACGCCCAAACTGTGGAACCTGCCCCAACCTGCTTGAAGGCTCGGATTGCCTTTTCAAACAAGGACAAAGATTCACAATTAAAACTAGTTTCACTTGTGCCTCTGATAACCTAATTTGTGTAATGACCTGCTCGGGCTACGGACACAACGATATTGGGCAGACGAGTTTGACCTTGAGAAAGAGAACCACTCTACATAAAGAGCAAATCCGTTTTCTGCAATACAGGCAAATTCCTCTCAGTGAACATATAGAAAAATGTGCAGATAACATCAAACCAAATTTCACAGTCTTCCCATTCTACCAGTGCAAAGACACAATCACTCCACAAGAACGTTTAAATAATGAAACATTTTTCATTGAAAAGTACAGAACACGTCTTAATATGCACGCATAACCAACTTTTATCTTTTTACATATTTCAATTCACGATTATATCACTGTACATAAATCCCCCCACTAAACAAGTATTTCGAAACCTTTTTTGTCTGTACATATATATTACCCTCCTATTACCGAAAGCTGAAGAGTTATCTCCCTTACCCACAACAATAACAATAATAAGGATAAACAATTACCTCCCATTATTTTTCTACTTGTGAAGTCATTCATTCGTAAATATCATCACACACAACATGGACAAAATTTCTTCGTAAGAAAATATATATTCAAATAAGTAAAACATAATACCATGAATAGCGATAGCGAAACCGGTCGATATATTAAAAATTAAATTAAAGCTATGTAAAGTGTGCGTATTTTCCTTTTTAATTTCTTATATCTATATCTATATCTATCTATCTATCTATCTATCTATCTATCTATCTATCATCTATCTATCTATCTATCTATCTATCTATCTATCTATCTATCTATCTATCTATCTATCTATCTATCTACTACTACCTACCTACCACCTATCTATCTATCTATCTATCTATCTATCTATCTATCTATCTCTATCTATCTATCTATCTATCTATCTGTCTGTCTGTCTGTCTGTCTATCTATCTATCTATCTATCATCTATCTATCTGTCTGTCTGTCTGTCTTCTGTCTGTCTGTCTGTCTATCTACTATCTATCTATCTAGCTATCTATCTATCTATCTGCTATCTATCTATCTATCTATCTATCTATATATATATATATATATATATATATATATATATATATATATAGGGAGAGTTTACGAAAACACAAAAGACGAAGACAGGTGGTGTACAAAATAAACAGAAGTATTAGTATAACGCTCAGGAATAGAAAAAGTCTTTTACGTTTCGAGTCTACGCTCTTCTACAGAAAGGGACACAGAAAAAACAAGGAGAGAAAAAATGTGTGTAGTGGCTTACGATCTATCATGACGACTGACTCGGACAGAAGGGTCACACACGAGAGGGAAAGTAGGGGAGATAACAAAGTAAAGATGACCCCTAACACGAAGGTGCATGTGCGTATAAGAGAGTACGTATGTGCGTGTGCAAGAGGGCTGGTGATCTGGACGTGTGCTTATATGTATGTGTAGGTGTGAAGGTGTGTGGGTGGTGTGTTGTGATGTGATGTGTAATATTGTATGGTGTAGTGTGGTGTGGTGTGATGTTGTTGGGAGGTGGGGGAGGCGAGAATGGGGAATGCACGGGTGTGGTGTGGGTTCGGCTGAGGGTTGTCGTAGAATTCGAGTTTGTAGGTAGGTAGAGGGTATGTACATCAAACATATGCATATATATACATATATATATATATATACATTATGCATATATATGTGTATATGAATATCATATATCATTAGATATTTATGTATATTATATATACATACGTATAGGTACACACATATATATATAGATAATATGCTATATATATAATCAAATATATAATATATATATATATATATATATATTATATATATATACTACATATACATATTCACACACGCAGGCACACACACGTACACACTCACACACACCTATTGAACAGTACGTTTTCAGTTTCATACCGAACGGACGTAACAATTCACCCAGCATATATATATAATCACTGGAAATCTGCCTGGAATTATAATTTCATCTGTAAAGTTGCGTTTTATTTCAATCAGCAAACAGATGATTACGTGAAGAATTTTGTGTGCAATTAGGAAAAGTTGGTGTACAAATAAAGCAGCCTCCTTGCTGTCGTCGTTATCATCTGTCTAACTATTCACTTCCATAATTACAGTTTTGAAAGATTTAATAATAACCTTCGATTTCAATCTTCTTCAATAAATTATGAAACGTACTTTTTTGTTGTTGTTCTGTAGTTTATAATTATGATTTGTGAAAAACCTGCCACTTTGTCATAAATCATTGATTTAATAAAAGTATACCACGTTAAACAAACACACACACATACATGTATATTCACGCAAACATATACGCATCTACAAATTTATGTATGTATGCGTGTGCGTGTATGCATGCCCGTATATATGTATGATTGTATAAATTTATATATATATATATGCGTGTATATGGGTAAGATATGAATATTTACTTATGACAAAGCACGTGTATGTACATCTCTCTCTAACACACAGATACACATTTATGCACGAACCTAGATAAATGTATGTATAAATAAATGTAAATATAAATATCTATGTATATGTCTAGCTATCAACCTAACGCATTTTCTCTCACCCCTATCTCTCTCTACTTATCAATCAATCAATCAATCAGTCAATCAATCAATCATTCAATCAGCCAATGGATGAATAAATGAATGAATCAGTCTGTCTATCTATGTATCTATGTATCTATCTATCTATCTATCTATCTATCTATCTATCTATCTATCTATCTATCTATCTATCTATCTATCTATCTATCTATCTATCTATCTTTGTTCTATCTGTGTGCAGCCCTCTGTGGCTAATAAAGAAACATATCTATCTATCTATCTATCTATCTATCTATCTATCTATCTATCTATCTATCTATCTATCTATCTATCTATCTATCTATCTATCTATCTATCATACACATATATATATGCGTGTGTGTGTATAAAATTACTTACTGTAAATAAATCTAGGGTACGTAACGTTGTATTAATAAGGTAAAAACATATAATAAATGCACAACCAAACGGAAAACAGACACAGACGTCACCAACTCCTCACCAGTTTTTGGCCAGAGTATTAAACGCAACTTCGTTTCTTTTACGATAATATCGTTTTTTTTTCTATTGGCGTCTGCAATAAAAAAGGTGCTGAGAAATGGGACCAAACTATAACAAGAATGAACAGACAATAAAGGCATCGTCATGTAGCAAAATAGTAGAATAAACGTGATTCAAGATTGGACCATTACTGAACGGCCGAAAGGACAAGGACACAATAAATAAACAGAATACAGCCTCAAGGCCAGACAGAGACGAAAATGTGGATAACGCTCGCTAGAAAATTCTAAAACCTTAGAAACAGGAGCACAGGAGGCAGTGAAACAGGTTGAAATAGGATACCATGGAATATACGACCGGTTGCTTCACTGGTCGGCATGAAAAGGAAGGAGAAAGAGAAAAAAAGACAGCAAGATGACCCTGGGTCACGCGTCATAAGTAGGAAGGAGAAAAGTAGAAGGCACAGATAGACACAGTGGGCAGGGAGGGAAGACAAGAAAGAGAGAGAGAGAGAGAGAGTGAGAGAGAAAGAGAAAGAGACAGAGAGAGAGAGAGAGAGAAAAAAGAAGGAAATAGGGGAACGAAAGAAGAAGAGTAATAGGAAGAAAATGTCCTACGAATATATAAAATTACTCACTGTAAACAAAGTCAAAGGTACGTTGCGTTCCATTAATTAAGGTAAAAATCACATAAATGTATACACACACACGCAAACACAAACATAGTTGAAATTTATAGAAAAACAAAAGACAAAGACAGGTGTATAAACAACAAGCAGGTGTATTAATTTGACGCTCGGGAAAGTGAGAAAGTCTTTTATGTTTCGAGCATACCTCTTCAATAAAAAGGAACAGGAGCAAATAAACAGAAAGAGAATGGAAAAACTTTTGGAGTTAGCGGTTAATCAGTTGAATAAAGTTACGACATGATTTTCACGTTTTTTTATTATTGTATTGTAATTTAAAAAAAATTGTTTTCAATGTTGAAGTATGTTAAACGTTAAAAAATATTTTGTGATGTTCATAAAGTTCAATTAGCGCTTTCATACGTTCGTAGTAATTATCATATTTCAAAATTTATTAGCTGACAGTTGAGTGCTTGACAACTGTAGTAAAATGACTCCTTCCTTTGAAGAAAACCTCGGTATGACCTTCAGAAGATATATAGAGGTGACATGGAAAAGATAGCTCGAGGATTGCTTTCAAATTTGAATCAAATTCCTAGAAAATCTGGAAGCATTCAGCACCCTCCGCATCAATCTGCACCCTCCGCAACAATCTGCACCCTAGTCTCAAATTCACAAGTGAAATGAGCAACACAACGTTTCTTGACATAACGGTAATTAAAAACAACACCACAATCAAAACTGATATTTATTTCAAAAGCCCAGATACACACCAATTTCAAACCACGCCACCCAACAGACACAAAACGCATCATCCCGTACTGTCTAGCCAACAAAATTTGTGCTATAGTAGATGATCCAGTTACCAGGAACGTACGGCTTAAAGAACTCAAAGCATTTCTGCTCAAGCAAAAATACCTTCCCTTACTTATAGAAAATAGCATACAACGAGCAAAAGAGATACCTACAGAACGTCATAGAAACAGAGTGAAAAATTAAAAAAAAAGCCCACATGATTACTAGACGCAAGAATGGCTGTGTAGTAAGTAGCTTGCTTACCAACCACATGGTTCTGGGTTCAGTTCCACTGCGTGGCAACTTTGGCAAGTGTCTTCTACTATAGCCTAGGGCCGACCAAAGACTTGTGAGTAGATTTGGTAGACGGAAACTGAAGGAAGCCCGCCGTATATATATATAATATATATATATATATTCAAAAATATAAGGAATGGCCATAATAGGACATTCGACTCTCTAGAAAGAGCAGCCAAACTCAAACCGCCAATAGTTGTAATTCTGAAATTGAAAGAGAAATAAAAACGTTTATCCCTTTCATCTCTGGACTATGCATAGTTTCGGCAAACTTTGGTAAACAAATTAATTAAATTAAATTAACTTTATTTACAACTGGCGTGCCTCGTCAGCAGAGAATCCAAGGACGAGTATATATCCACGAGGCGGTGATAAGGAAGCCTCCAGTCTATATTATATAAATTTTCAAAATTCTACCGCAATCTATCTTATCTTTCTCGCTGGACCGCTGGTAGCGGAGAATTTTTTCTAGAATTTTTGCTACCTTTATATTTATTAATTAATGATTTTTTGACTAATTTTGAAATTAAATCAGCAGTTTATATTTGCTGCTGAGAAGACCGCGCGATTGCGGTAGAATTTTGAAAATTTATAGCATATAGACTGGAGGCTTCCTTACCATTGCCTCGTGGATATATACTCGTCCTTGGCTTCTCTGCTGACGAGGCACACCAGTTGTAAATAAATTTAATTTAAATTTAATTAATTTGTTTACCAAAGTTTGCCGAAACTATGCATAGTCCAGAGATGAAAGCGGTAAACGTTTTTATTTCTCTTTCAATTTCAGAATTACAACTATTGGCGGTTTGAGTTTGGCTGCTCTTTCTAGTGAGTCGAATGTCCTATTATGGCCATTCCTTATATTTTTGAATGTAAATTATATAGTCTTTGACTATCTTTTCTTCCTCGCTGGACCGCTGGTAGCGAGAATTTTTTGCTACCCTTATATTTATTATTTATTAATATATATATATATATATATATATATATATATATATATATATATATTATATCTAATATATATATATATATATATATATATACACATTCAACTTAATTGTCAGTTAATAAATTTTGAAATCTGATAATTACTGCGACGTATGAAAGCGCTAATTGAACTTAATGAACATTACAAAATATTTTTTTAATGTTTAACACAATTAGACATTGTAAAAAAAGCGTGAAAAACAGACCATGTTGAAACTTTATTCTACTGATATATTATTTTATAGACATTTACACAAATTCAGAAAAAAAGTATATAGATTTATATATATGCATCATGTAAACATACAGATACATATACAGATACCTAAACACACACACATGCACGCGCGCACACACATACACACACACACACACACACACACACATCTGAGAAGGCTACTGAAGACTTTGTTTCGTTGACGAGATCCAATAATCCCAAGACACATCAGTAGTTGTCATCTTCCTTGCTTAAAAAGATGACATTCTTCCACCGAATCATGAATATTTAATTATCTAAGTCATTCTTTAAGAGTTCCTAAAT
This sequence comes from Octopus sinensis, assembly GCF_006345805.1. Lineage (NCBI taxonomy): Eukaryota > Metazoa > Mollusca > Cephalopoda > Octopoda > Octopodidae > Octopus > Octopus sinensis. The sequence goes on along the minus strand of NC_043004.1, from coordinate 54,669,165 downwards.
ATTACCGCTAGAATTTCATTAGATTCTTGCACATATCGTCCAATACCTTCTGGCCATCGTGAATTAAAAATACATATATGCATGCATACGTGCATACGTGCATACTTACATGTATAAACACACACATACATAAGCACATGAACACACACGCATGAAGTTGGCATTTGTGACGTGCGTCCCAGTTCAGTTGGCAGAAGGTCGAACTGGTTCCGGTTCCGGAGAAGTATGAATAAGTGAGGGTAAATGATACCCTTCTAGAGCTAGATGCCACGCCACCGCACAGAGAGCGAAACCCCAAGCTGTTTCTGGTAAGCTGTTTACAGAACAGGGACTGGAACAATGTGTATTGAAGTACGCTGCCCAAGGATAAGCTAATGCGCTGCCCGAGTCAGAAATCGTGCCGAAGTCCTTACGATCATGATGCTAGCTTTTCCTAAATACTATATCACTTACCTTCCCATGCTTGTAGCCTCCACATGCTTGTGTTTGTGTGTTTGTGTGTGTGTGTACATACATTCTCGCATACACACAGTAACATATACTTATATATATATATGGTAATGGCTCCAAATACACAGATGATTGTCGTCTCCTTGTGCTTCCTCGTTGTCAATGACATTTCTGGCTTTCTGTCTATAAGATCTCTGATGACTATCCAATCCCGCACGCTTTGGAGCATAGCTGACAGACGAAAATTGTAACTGACTGCGAGCTTCCAACTGCTTAGGTCTGCATACTTCACCACTTTCCCATCACTATAAGACTTTCAGTAGGCAGAATGACAAATAAGGTCACCTTAAAGAGACATCTGTACATCATTGGGCCATAACGACAAACACATTTACAACACAACTACTCCTCTCTGAGTTTCTGGGATTAGAATTTAATGATAGACCGAAGCATGGCAACCCATTAATCTCGTGAAACAGCAATGTCTCTGTTTCCTAGAAGGATGCTGTTAGAACAACTAGGTATCCCTCACGCCCGTTGGTTTAACAGTATACCCTGACAACAACCGAGAGTATGTCCTGGTTATGACTTTAAAATGCACACGATGGTGGGACTGTGGTATGAGAGTGCCAGGGTGTGATTAGTGTGGAACGACGTCTTAGCCGCCATTGTTTACATATATACTCTGACCTGGAGTAATACACCTGTCAGAGTCCGAGCTATGAGTTAACTAGCATATGAGCAGTTGCAGTACCTGGAAACTTAGCAGTCTAGGTATAATTCTCTCAACTCTAGGCACGAAGTCAGTTGATTTCGTCGGTCAATTGGTACTTATCTAATCGATTCCAGAAGGATGAAAGACAAAGTCAACCAAGGCAGAATTTGAACTCAGAATGTAAAGCTGGAAGAAATGCCGCTAAGAATTTCGTCCGGTGTGCTAACGCTTCTACCTGCTCGCCGCCCTGCAGGCTCAACATAACTCTTTCTGGTATAGGCATAAAGCCTGAAATTTTAGAGGAGGGGGCTTCTCGCTTTCATCTACTTCAGCGCTTAACAGGTACCTTATTTTATCAATCCCGAAAAGATGAAAGAGAAATTAGGTCTCGGTGGAATTTGAACTCAGCAATCTCGATAAAATGAAGGAGAAAGTTGCCACCAGCGTCTTTGAACTGAAAAACGTAAAGGGATAAGATTTAATATTGCATGTCCGTTGGTTTGGTACTCTGTGATTTCTGTATTTCTGTAATAACAAGCCAATGGAACTTATTCTTGGAAAATATTGATTCTAGTTTCCATACGTGGCAGTAGAAAGCTTAGAAAGTTTCCTTATCTTTGCTTGATTGAATAGCTTTTTGTTAGTATGTCATTGTGTCCTGATGTCTGCATACGTTGTGTGTGCGTGTGTGTGTGTGTGTGTGTGTATACACATACATATAAACAACACACACAACACATATATATTACATATATATATGTATATACACATATAGTCGGGCGAATATTTATATATTTATATAAGTATATATATATATATATATTATATATATATATATATATATATATATATATATAGTATATGTATATATATATATTATATATATATGTGTGTGTGGTGTGTGTGGTGGGGGGTGCATACACACACACACACATATATATATATATGTGTGGGTGTGTGTGTGTGTGTGTGTGTTTGTGGGTGCATACACACACACATATATATATACATATATATATGAATGTGTGAAGAATGAGTTAATAACTGTGCTTTTGTAAGCTTCATATTAGTTTGCTAGTATCTTATGAATAGTTCTAATGAAGCAGAACAAACACCATAAACCTATTACTTTATGTCTCATCATTCTGATTCATCTCCTTCCATCACCAATTCTTTCTTATTATCATCACAAATGTTCCTTCAGTCATAATTACTCCAAGATTACATTGGGAAACTAACACTCTACGCCATATTCCACGTTCCACGTTCCACTTCTATATTGTTTGTGATGATGTACAGCATTTCTGCTTTGCTTCATTCATCACAGAACTGTTCACTTCGTTATGCCACTGTTTATTCAGTTACAACACCATATCTAGCCATTGCACCTTATTAAACATACTGCCACCTCTTTTAAGTTATAGCTCGTATGGTAAACCTACCATATCCACCCACTGTATTTTGGTAGGCTACATCACCCCACAGTTTACTATGGTAAATAAGACACTATGGGGAAGCACTCCGTCGGTTACGACGACGAGGGTTCCGGTTGATCCGAATCAACGGAACAGCCTGCTCGTGAAATTAACGTGTAAGTGGCTGAGCACTCCACAGACACGTGTACCCATAACGTAGTTCTCGGGGATATTCAGCGTGACACAGAGAGTGACAAGGCCGGCCCTTTCAAATACAGGTATAACAAAAACAGGAAGTAGAGTGAGAGAAAGTTGTGTGTGAAAGAGTACAGCAGGGATCACCCCATCCCTGCCGGAGCCTCGTGGAGCTTTAGGTGTTTTCGCTCAATAAACCTCACAACGCCCGGTCTGGGAATCGAAACCGCGATCCTATGACCGCGAGTCCGCTGCCCTAACCACTGGGCCATTGCGCCTCCACTAATAAGACACTATATAGTATGATGGAAATCCTCATTGATATAAACATTTACACTGTTTGGGTCACGTACACAGGATTGACAGCAAGAGGTTCCTCAGACAGATCATTAGTTACCCACTTTGCAAAAGGGAAGAGTCAAAGATACTGCAAAAAGGATCACGAAGTGGAAAGCAATTAATCGTAATACGTGGCAAACCCAAGCGAAAAACCGACCAGTTTGGAAAAAGCATATCAAATCATGTCAAAGCTGTGAACAGTCATAGACGTGACGACTGGCTGCGGATATAATATAATAAGGTGTTTATTAGAAAATATATGTACAGAAAAAAACTTGCGATATTTTATAGTTATTGGTGTGCAGTTAGCGAAGTTAGACATGTGATAACAGTATCTTTAGGTAGCTACGGTTTTACGGTTGCTTTCTCAGACACTATCATGGTTTGAGCCGGTTGCACTCTGTACGTTCTCTATTGAAATGCTTCTGAAAAACGTTGAATCTGGAAGGATTTCTGAAACACTTCATCTTGCTTATTGATATTTTCTGTCGACAACTCAATTTCTCATTGCATGATGCTGTAAGGTTATTTCCTAAGTATGTATAACTGAAACGTTTAAGTCTAGTGCCAACTGCTCAGTCAAACTAAATGAAGAATTTTGAGAAAGTAAAATATTGTAAATATAGTATAATGTCACCACTTCTTTATTGTACACTTTTCTCCAAAGATAGTTCTTTGGTTTCATTTTAGTCTCAGCTCTAGCAATAACGTAACTGAATATGCATTCTGACCTTTAACTAAAGTTAAACTTGATAGTTTGTAGGCAATCTATTAAAGTATTCTGCCGAAATAAAAATAATGTCTGACAGAATTAGTTGTTTCCACAAAACACTGTTGGTCTTAAATAAATACAAGGAATAATATGAAAACAACAAACAAAGAAAAAAAAGCAAAATTATTTCCTGTTGGTGTGATTTATGGGTCAGACGCAGAGAGATATTTAGAAACAGGTGGTGTTTAATATTAGCACAAAATTCTATACATGAAATATATAAAAAAACTATTATCAAATAACCTGCTGGTCGAACGATAATTTCTAAAGTGATGTGATATAACACAGATAATATATAGTCATTTTTCTTTTAAATTTCAATTTGAATAGATGGTGTACTATGAATAAAATATCATTAATAGGTAAATAAAAATATAAAATGCTTAACCTCATAAAAAAATTACGAAAACAAACGTGACTTGAAAGTGAAAAGTATAAGAAGAGGGTAAAAATCAATATGGCTTCCTACCTTTTTCTGAACGACTACAATAATGTAGCTATAAGTTTAGAGCGTAAAATATTAATAAATGTGCGCTGATGTTCAACAAAAATTGAGGTGTATTGAAGAGGTTGTAAATCTGTATAGAATTCATTCAAATTTAATAGACATTACAGGAGATAGACTTCAATAAATCTAGCGTAAAGAAATGGTAACAACTGAACGTTAGAGCATACAAATCATTGCAGAAGAAATGTTTAACAATAGATGAGTCTTCCATTATTTGTGAATCAGCATATGAAACGGGATATAAGGTTACATAAATACATACAAGCATACATACATACATACATACACACACATATATGTATATATACATATATATAACTTGATATATATATATATATAATATATATATATATATATATATATATATATATATATATATGTATATTATATACATTATAGCAAGAATTTCTTCCTCTTTTCTTCGGTAAGCGTATCTAAGAGTGTTTTTGATATGTATATAAGTGGGACCCTTGTGTCTATAGAAGAAATTAATATTTATATAAGTGTATCTCTTTGTATCTTCTGGGTATTACATATATGTATATAAGGAACTCTTGTTTGCATATGAATCTATTTTAAAACGTTTGTTCGGGAGTGTATGTATGTATGTATGCATGTATATACGTACGCACATAAATTAATATAAATATATTTATATGTGTATATATATATATATAAAATGTATGTATGTATTCATGTATGTGTGGATGAAGTGTTTTTCCCTATATATAGATATATGACTACATGTGTGTATTTTCAAATACAAAAGTATAGGATTCGAAACAAGACAGGATTTGCTGTAATACTGTATGCAAGTTTACAGTGATAATATGAGACAGTTTAGGAAGTAAAAGACTACTCAGGAAGGACCAACAGGTTCGAGTCTCACTAGAATCTGATATATTCAAAATAACTTTTTATCCCTCCGAAACTACGCCTCAAAAAAAAAAAAACCCAATACAGCAAAGCAAAAACAAAACAAAAACAAAACAAAACAATTTTGTTTCGATTGTATTTTAAATTTCAATCATCCAAAAATCAAGAAACACTAAGCCGTAGTTTCCAGTTCAGTCCCACCACACGGCGCCTTGAGCAGGGCAAGTATCTTCTACTATAGTCAGGGACCGACCAATGCTTAGTCAGTGAATCTGGTAGACGGAAACTATATAGAAGCCTGTCATATATACATGTATATAGATATTTGTGTGCGTGCGGGCGTGAGTGCTTGTTATTATGTTTGATCTTCATACCGATACACATCAGATTTTGGGTTCCTTATGCCCACACAACTTAGCTTTTTGGCAAAAAAGACCGACACAATAAGTACCAGACTTAAAAAGAATAAGTATTAAGGTGAATATGTTCAACTAAATCCTCCAAGGAGTTCCCCTAGGATATCTGCAGTCAATGACTGAAGCAACAAGTAAAAGAGTAAAAGAATTTAAGAAAGGATAATTTATCTTGTTAAAAAAAAAAATATAGATTACCTCGTCCTTGAAATAAATTCTTAAAAAAGTATATGGCGGAGAGCTGACGATATCGTTACCGTGCCTGAAAAAATCCGTAGCAGAATTTCGTCCGACTTACGTTCGAGCTCAAATGCCACCCGGGTTAACTTTGCTTTTCGTCTATTTGGGGGCCAATAAAATAAGTACTATTTGAGCTCTAAAGTCGATGTAATCGACTTACTCTTTTCCCCCAAATTTCTGGACCTGTGCAAAAACTTGAAACCAATATATATATTTATAAGCAAATTTCTCCCCATAAGATATTACATATATATTTATGTATATCAAGAAGTGTCACCTTGCACATAAGTCCATATTATAAAGTTTGTTTGGGTGTCTATGTACGATAAATTATACATACATACATACATACATACATACATACATACATACATACATACATACATACATACATACATACTTAGTCTAGTTAGTTGTGTGCTTAAGAAGCTTACTTCCCAAACATGTAGACTTGGGTTCAATACCACTGAGCAGGACCTTTGGCAAATGCCTTCTACTAAAGTCCCGGCCGACCAAAGCTCTGTTAGTGGATTTGCTAGACAGAAACTGAAAGACGTCCGTCGTATATATATATATATATATATATATATATATATACACGAGTATCTATCTATCTATCTATCTATCTATCTATCTATCTATCTATCTATCTATCTATCTATCTATCTATCTATCTCTATCTCATTCTCTGTCCCTGCGTCTGTGAGTGAAGAAGAGAAGTAGAGAAAGAAAGGGAGAGACAAAAGAGGTCTGGTTTGTGGACAAATTACATGGCGGAGTAACTAAAGTGGAGGAGCGAAACGATGCGAGTATGATTTGGCGGGGGAAAGAAAAGCAGAGAGAGAGAGAGAGATGAGAGCGGGAGAAAGAGAGAGATAGAAAGAGAAAGAAAGAGAGAGAGAGAGAGAGAGTGAGAGGGTTAAGTCAGAGACAGGAATGACTGAGAAATAATTTAGAATTGGACATAGATGATAGAGAGGAACCAATGCCTCATAGCAAGAAAAGCTCTTCAAGTGTTGAAAGGAATTAAGAAACGGTAAACGAAGAGAAGAGATGGAGACAGAAAGAGGCAAGGAGTAAGCGAGAGAGAGCGAGAGAGCGAGAGAGAGCGCGCGAGAGAGGGTGAGTGAGTGACAGAAAGTTGTAGTACGTCCATCAGAGATATTATCTCCAGATGAATAGCTCAGTAAATTTGCCTTACACAGTGTATTTATATTGAGTATAATACTGAGATGGCTCTTTTAATCCAATTCTGCTTCTGTTGCATATCACTGATTTTTATCCACAACAGCAGTGACAGTTTATTCACTGATGGCCTATATAGCAGTGGCAACAAATTTCGTCTGACTACGCGGCTGCGTGAGAGTACGCGCTATTCGCAATGCCCAATGAAACAGATATGCATGTGGTGTTTTCACTAACTGCTTCTTGGACTATATGTTTTAAACAATGTATATCCATAAAAGATCCTATCTTTGGACGGATACTGCAGTATATATATATAACACATATATATATATATATATATATATATATATATATACATATATAATATATATTATATATATATATATATAATAAATATTAAAATTACTAAGTCTCTATAAAAGAGATTACGGCAGCGTTTACTGGAAATTAATTGTTATCGTCATATTAATATGGCATTCTTATAGATATAAGAATAATCGCTGCCGTTGGCCTCCATGAGCCACCGCCATCAAGATAGCTATTGATACACGATCTGTATCCATTATAACCTTCAAACAAGGGAGGTCAGCCGCTTCACACTGCCAGTCCGACAGCTACAGACGCGTTTCGGGGTATTGCCCCTTGTCAATGTAGCGCAGTCAGACCCGCAGGTGTCGCCACTGACGTCTCTGTTCGAAGGTTCTATTTACCTAGTTTCAGTGGAATACATCCACTGGTTTTCAATAATAGAAATATTAAAATTACTAAGTCTCTATAAAAGAGATTACGGCAGCGTTTACTGGAAATTAATTGTTATCGCCATATTATATGGCATTCTATAGATATAAGAATAATAGCTGCCGCTGGTCAGCTCCATGAGGCCACCGACATCAAGATAGCTATTGATACACGATCTGTATCCATTATAACCTTCGAACAGAGACGTCAGTGGCGACACCTGCGGGTCTGACTGCGCTACATTGACAAGGGGCAATACCCCGAAACGCGTCTGTAGCTGTCGGACTGGCAGTGTGAAGCGGCTGACCTCCCTTGTTCGAAGGTTATAATGGATACAGATCGTGTATCAATAGCTATCTTGATGGCGGTGACCTCATGGAGCTGACCAGCGTCAGCGATTATTCTTATATCTATAAGAATGCCATATTAATATGGCGATAACAATTAATATATATATATATATATTAAATCTCTGAGCGAGGTATAAACAGTAGCTACACGACAACGTGAAGTATATTTGCCACTTAAATGTAGCTAACCCTTAAATGTGGATGCTACTGTAGCTTGTAGCCCCATGAGGATACCTCCTCCAGCTGGCTATTGACATCCAGAAACTCGAGTCCGTGTGTATCATACAGGTTGAAGATGGGAAAGATGGTGTCCGTTTGCAAATACTGATAGGGCACAGAAAGTGTGTCAATAGCCAGCTGGAGGAGGTGTCCTCCTGGGGCTACAAGCTACAGTAGCATCCACCCTTAAGGGTTAACCACATTTAAGTGGCAAATATACTTCGTGATGTCGTGTAGCTACTGTTTATACCTCGGTCAGAGATTTATATATATATATATAATATATATATATATATATATATATATATGTATAATAAATATATATATATATATATATATATATATATATATATAATAAAATTCTGAGCGAGGTATATAAAAGTAGCTACACGACATCACGAAGTAGCTACACGACATCACGAAGAAATATATATATATATAATATTTCTTTACTACCACAAGAGGCTAAACACAGAGGGGAAAAACAAGGACAGACAAACGGATTAAGTCGATTACATCGATCCCAGTGCGTAATGGTACTTTATTGATCGACCCCGAAAGGATGACAGGCAAAGTCGAACTCTGCGGAATTTGAACTCAGAACGTAACGGCAGACGAAATACGGCTACGCATTCGCCCGGCGTGCTAATGTTTCTGCCAGCTCGATATATATATATCGATAAAAATGATAAGACAACAAAAGAATATATATATATATATATAATATATATATTATATATATATATATATATATATAATATATATATACAAAAAGCAATAAGATTCAAGTTAATTTAAATGAATTTACTTGAATATGGTACCTAACTTAGATGCACCAAAAGAAACTATACTGTTTTAACAATACAGTAATGTGGGGTGATTATAAGCGAGAAAGAAGCAACAAGAATGGATAGGTTTTTAGTACAATCGTTTCATACAAGGACAGGCTTTATTAAAAGTTGCAAAAATTACAGCATATAAACGTGTCCCGTACTCATCAGCTAAAATACATGTGAGTTCTCTAGACATCCTAGTGGACATCAAAGCATAGGTGAAATTAGTAACCACAGAATGACTAATAACATTAACATTAATAGTAATAATAACAATGCCGATATTAATAGAAGTAATAATGTTAATAATAGAAATAATAAAAATAAGGCTAATGGAGAAAATAAGGAGAATGAAAATATCAGTGATATCTATAACAACAATATGCAGTCGGATAAAAAGACTAACAATAATAGTAACATTACCAATAATATAAGAAATCATGGTAGGACTTTAGACCTAAATGATTGAACAGAAGGATCAATAAATAATAGCAATACTTTAGATATCAGCACCAACTATAGAAATATTAATAACATAAGGACAATTATACTCATGATAATCAATAATAGGAACCTAAGACATCTACCCAAGAATAATCCAAAACCTGAAGTTGTTCCTCCTGTGTGTAAGTGTAGAATAAAATCAAAATGCCCGGCACCTGGTCTATGCGGGGAAAATAATGTAATCTATAAATGTACCATATGCACGGAGAATAACAATATTTTTACATTGGATGTACAATTAATTTTCTAGCCAGAGTTAGAAATCACATCTCGTCTTTTAATTACGTCATAAAGCTGGTACCACCACACTTTCAAACAAAATCTGGGAACTCAAAAATAATAATAATAATTATAACCTTAATTGGGAAATAGTTAGGAGAGCATTCCGTATAAAAATAGTAGGGTGGTTGCCAACTATGCTCCATGGAGACGTATGAAATTCTAAAGCATAGAAAACATAGAAACTTATTGAATAAAACCATATCGAACTAGGTCAAGTTTGTGTCCACGCTAAATTGAAGACTTTAAAATATTTTAAATGATTAGAATATTCGTAACTAGATAGATAGATAGATATAACTTGATTTTTACTAGTATAGCACTGCTTTAAGTAGATAACTAAGAGTTCTCACACTACAGTTATCTTTTTCCTATATCTGCATCAGTTTTTTGAGAACAGGGAAATGAATAGTACTTATACGCTGCTTAAATTGAGCTTTATTTAATTTCAAACTCATAATTTTAAATCTTAATTTTAAATCTTAATTGTAATTTTTAATTTTAATTCTTAACTTAATCTAATTAAGTAGCATAACTTTAATAAAATAAAATGAGTTACTAAAGCCCCATAATTCTATTCAAAATTAAATAAAATAAGGCTACTCCCTCGGTGATAATATGATTATCTTCATTATGATAGACAATTCCCTAACACCTTGTAAATGATCTTCTAAGATTTGACCTGTAGTCCGTCAATGTATGAATAATAACGGCAACTCCTTAAGACAATAAATGAATAAATTAAATAAATAAATTTTAATGACTTTTGATAAGATTATACTTAGATTTTCCTAATGTATTTTCTTTTGATTTTAGCCTCTGACCCCTAAACCCCTGACCGTGTTATCTCTTTAGATTCTCTTTAAATTCATAGCTGATTTCAACAGCAATAAATTAGCTGTTTTACTGGTCAAAGAATAATATTCTCCTCTAGTTCCTAGATGCCTGTAAATTAAAACCAGACTTGCCGTCTACTAATTCTTCTGTATAACTAGAGCCCTCTTTTTTTCTTTTTTTTTTTTTTCCTTCTTTCCCTATTTCTTTCTCTTTTCTCTTTTTTCTTTTTCTTCTTCTTATTCTCTTTTTCCTTTTCTCTTCTCTTTTAGTCCCCCTCCCCCCTTTTTGCTCCCTCCTCCTTTATTTTCTCTCTTTTCTTCTCTTCCCTTCCCTTTTCTGTTCTTTGCATCTCTAGAAAGCCCTTCAGCCTTTAAAAGTTAAATAGCTACAGCCTCTTGTAAATAGCAGTAATGTGATTAATGTGGCAAATACCTAATCATATAACAAGAATTGATACCTACCTCATTGTGTTCAACCATTGATAAATTTATCGCCTGTGAATATGAAATTTCTCTTCATTTCTCTGGAAATTTACATCTACACCATTGGAAATTGTGCATCTATACAAAGGATTAATTCACCCTCTCTGTAATGCTAATAAGCAGGAATTGAGACCCACCTCGTTGTGATTAACAATGGATAAATTTGTCGTCTGTGAGTATGTAATCCCTCCTCATATCTCTGGAAATTCATATGTGCACTATGGATTAGGTCACCTTCTCTGTGATGCTATTAAAACTTTTTTAAAATTCTGTGATAAGACTGTACATCATCTTTAAAGAACTTTAATGAACTTTGGAAATCTGTTTATGTTACTTAATTATCTACATTACTTCATGAGTAGCCTCAACCACTAGGATGTCTAGAGAACTCACATGTATTTTAGCTGATGAGTACGGGACACGTTTATATGCTGTAATTTTTGCAACTTTTAATAAAGCCTGTCCTTGTATGAAACGATTGTACTAAAAAACCTATCCATTCTTGTTGCTTCTTTCTCGCTCGTATAATATATATATATATATATATATGTGGTGTGTGTGTGTGTGTGTGTGTGTGTGTGTGTGTGTGTGTGAGTGTGGTGTGTGTGTGTGTGAGTGTGTGTGTGTGTGTGTCTGTGTGTGCGTGTGTGTGTGTGGGGGGGGGGTCATGCGGTTATGCTTATTATTTTCAAGATGGTATAAGCATATATATCAGTTGGGGTGAATGTCTACATACCTATAACTGCATTAACCTATTCAATAAATACTTATTAAATATTTTATCATTTTAAACATTATAATCCTCCAACTATATTTATATACATACCTGATGGAAAGTATTAATATCTGCATAAAATACAACAGATTTTCTGTTTATTTAATGTAAATATACACATATACAAGAAAACTCAAACACACACACACACATATATAAATATGTTTATGTTAGTGCATATGTTTTCCTATATATAAAGGTTAATTTTAATAAATATTGAATTACTTTCTACCTCACCTCGTACATGTTCGAATATCCGTTTCTTTATTACCCACAAGGGGCTAAACATAGAGGAGACAAACAAGGACAGACAAAGGGATTAAGTCGATTACATCGACCCCAGTGCGTAACTGGTACTTAATTTATCGACCCCGAAAGGATGAAAGGCAAAGTGGACCTGGACTTGTTCGAATATCAGTGTATGTCTGTGTGTGTTTGTGTCACTATCATCGTGCACGACGATTGCGTTAGCGGAACCAGTGCTTGCGGAATATACAGTTTGTTACTCTATGATTCAATGTAGAGGGAGTTCAGTTCATAGAAAAAAATGGAACAGTCGAAACCGACGGAAAGCTATTTAGTATTATGTATGTATTCCAAGGCGGAGAGCTGGCAGAATCCTTAAGCAAAATGCTTAAAGGCATTTCTTCTGTCTTTATGTTCTGGGCTTAAATGCCAGCGAGGTACACTTTGCATTAAACATTTCGGAGTCGATAAAAAATGTACCAGTTGAACACTGGGGGCGACCTAATCGATATATCACCTTTCCCGAAACTGCTGGCCTTGTGCCAAAATTTGAAATCAGTATTATGTATGTAGCTGTGTGCATGGATGCACCTATACTTACCCACACACGCACTATCGAAGATGTTGCAAGAAGCAAGGAAAATTTTAGACAATATATATAAGTAAATGAGTGGAAATCGAACCAGTGAGTGTGTTAATAAGGTATTAACACAGAATTGTTTTCCTCGGACACAATAATATATATATATATATAATATATATCATATATATATATATATAAATAAATATATATAAATCATATATATATATATATATATATATATAAATCATATATATATATAATATATATATATTATATATATAAATAAATCATATATATATATATATATAAATCATATATATATATATATGTCTGTGCGAAGGGGTTCTGTAAATTTCCTGGTTTTAAAGGTGTCGCGAAAGGTCTGGCTTAAAAAAGCAGGACCGCTGCAATAAGTGTGTACATCTGAGAGGGGAATATGTTGAATAAAATCATAATTAAGTGATCCATCTCTATTTTCTTTCAACCAATGCAAGGAACTTTTCAGCACCAACTCGGATATATGTATATATTTATGCATGCATCTTTCGTTAACTCCTTACTCACACTTCACACTTCCCCACTACCTATCTATCTATCTATCTATCTATCTATCTATCTATCTATCTATCTATCTATCTATCTATCTATCTATCTATCTATCTATTTTCCTTCTTTTTTCATTTTTCTTTTCTTTTGTTCTTTTTCCTTTTTTTCCTTTTTTTCTTTTTTCTTTTCTTTTTTTTCTTTTTTCCCTTTTACGATCCCTTTTGATCGAAAACCTACGCCACTTTTTTTTGTTTCTTTTGTTTTTTGTTTTTTTCATCCCCCAAAAGAAAAGCTCTACCTCCGTCATAGTGTCTAGCCACGAGCACATCGAGCAGGTCGGCGAGACACTGAAAAACAACGAAGCGGTGACAGGAGCGAAAATCAACCGGGAAAAGTTAGTGGGCTTGCGACTAGGCACCTGGAGAAGCAAGCCCATGCCGTCCACCAGCGCCTCCGTCGTGGGACGCTGGACCGACGGCCCGGTTGAGTTGCTCGGGGTCTGGTTTGGTCCGGACCTCCAAGTGGAGAGAAGAACTGGAACGAGATAACGAGTAGGGTGGTCACTCTCGCCCGGCAATGGGCCGAGAGGAAACTGTCCCTAAAAGGTCGGGCGGGGGGTGGCGAACACGTACTTCGCGTCCGTCATCTACTACCGCCTGACCGTCGTACCTTGTCCCGACCCTACCATCACCAAACTAGAACGCATTCTCTTTCGCTTCTTGTGGAAAGGATGCGTCCCGATGGTCAGGCGATCCATTTGCTGTCAACACCCGTTAAAACGAGGGCTGGGCATGCCGTGGTTGATGATGCGCAGACTCGCGCTGAGACTGCAACATCTCTGGCTCTATGTAGACGACGGTGAACAGGTGTGGTCGCCGTTTGTGAGGCACGCTTTCCCGCAGCTCGTCTCCATGACCGAACTGCAGTCGTGGATCAAAAAGAGGCCGAGGAAGGGCGAATGGCATCGCGAGTGTCGCGTTGCTCTCAAGCAACTCTGCCGTCCTGGGTCGACCTTGAGTGACTTCAACACAACCAAAGCATTCTATAGGGGTTTAGTGGAGGGGAGGTACGACGACGAGCTCGGGGCGAACCTGGACGTCGACGAGGAGTACCTGACCCGCCTGTTTAGGACGACTTTCGGGCCAGGGCCCATGGACAACTTCCAGAGATCCCTGGCCTGGCAGCGCTACCGAGAAGCGCTACCCGTTCGGGATAAGCTCTACAGATACGGCTCGAGAAACACGGGGCCGACCTGCCCGAGATGCGGTCAGAGCGACGAAACCGTTCTGCACGCACTCGTGCAGTGTCCAACAATTTCCGACCTGTGGGCTTATGTCGAACAACTGCTGTCACGTGTGGGACGAGTCGGTTTATCAGCTGAGTCTATCGTCAATATTGTCACGCCTCCTTCCTTCAAACGGGAAGGAAGAGCTATTTTCATCATCCTTGTGGCTATGGCGAAAGAATGTATCTGGTGGACGCGTCTGAAAGGATTGGAGACAAACACTTTCCTCTCTGGTCAATCTCTCATCAACTTCTTCAAGTATCACTTGAAGAGGAAAGTGAGAGTAGAGAGGCAAGTTTTGTCTAGCGAATGTTTTAAAAAAAGATGGGTGAATGTAGCAAGAATGGCACGTATGAATGACGAAGCCACCTTGAACATGATCCTATGAACCCAGAAATTGAAAACAGAGAGTTGCTTATTCGCAAAAAAAAAAAAAAAAGAAATATAACATGTGACTCCATTGACCGAGGTTACCGTGGTCTTTTCCGTAGGCTTTTCCTTCCACGGGTAAACCTCACCTGTCCTCCCCTTTACACTTCGTATTGACATTTCTGTGATAACAATCCCTATTGATCAATTTTTTTTCCCTCTCCCCCTTTTTTTTAACCCCCCCTTTTTTTGTCCCCTTTCTCTCCTTTTGCGATCCATTTTGATCGGAACTCCCCCTTCCCTCTTTTTAAAATTTTTTTTTTAAACCTTCAAAAGAAAAGCTCTACCTTGTAATTTGTTCTATCTGTGTGCAGCCCTGTGTGGCTAATAAAGAAACATATCTATCTATCTATCTATTTATCTATCTATCTATCTATCTATCTATCTATCTATCTATCTATCTATCTATCTATCTATCTATCTATCTATCTATCTATCTATCTATCTATCTATCTCTGGACAGACAGACGCAAGTCAAATGGGCTCCACGTAAGTTGGTATTTTCGTACGTTCAAAAGTGTATATTGACAAATATTTTGTGTTTAAAAGTTGTGCAACAACATCCACTGCAAACCTTTGATAAATATCTACACAAAATTTTGCCCCTTGCGGGCAAAATTAAAAAAGAAAAAATTCTCATAGCCTTCGTGGTTTCATTTAGCCATTTTATTTCCAAAAATGGCCACTGGTCACCACGAGGCTGAGGTGCAAGTCAAGCGTGACGCAGAGACAAAAAACAGGATGCTCTGTTAGCATAAGCTGAACCTACAACAACACCACCACCACCACCACCACCATCAACATCGACAACAGCAACAAATACAAAACAAAGGTCGCAAGGCCAAGCACCGTCAACACCATCAGTGAGTCCACCACCAACACCGACAACAACACCATGGCAGCATCTGCTACTAAAACTGCTATCCCTGCTAAAGACATCGCCACCAATAACAATACCAACATCACCATCACCGCCACCAAAGACCGTGCCGTCAATGCTACTAATACCACTAACACCACCGCCGTCACCAAGAACGACAATAACAACAACAACGACAACAACAATTCCCTTCAACCACTACTCACTCCATCACCAACAAGTGAAAAAATAATAACGACAAGCAATCGAAATGCCGAAATTTGCGCTAATGCAGGACTAAATTACGCAGACAATTTTCCACCCCTTGCTAGTTGCATAATCAGCAACCACAAACCTACAACCCACACCCGTGCCATCAACACCAACACCACCGGCAGTAACAACAATAACAAAACAACAACAAACTTCGCCGAGGCGATAAAAGAAAAAGTAACTAGAGTTTCGTTTACTACACAACAAATTAAAGATTGCAGAAACCTTATTACAAACGAAAACGGCAAAATACTCTTACACATACCTCAACACATACTGAATGAGGAAAAAAAGAAGACAATTGTATATAAAATAACAAATAAAAAAACTAAAAGTCCAGAAAAGGCAGGCACAGACAAAATATCTGGGGATACAAGGATTATGTGACTTGGGCGAACAAGTTCGCCCACGTACAGGTGGTTTTTCAGAATGAAGAGTTGGCGAAGAAATTCTCAACGATAACCCTTCATTCTGATGAACTAACGATGACACCGAGTTACCTTGGGCAGAAGGTGACGAAGGTCATTATCAGTGGTGTCCCCCAAGTAACTACAACACTGTGGATAACATCCGCCTTAACATCCGAAATGGAGGACTTAAACATCCTAGATATCGGTGTTTCGAAAAACAAGGACTGGCTGGGAAAGAGAATGGAGTTCCTCTTCCACATAAGTCAAGAGGACATCAATAAAATTCCCACCCACGTACATCTTGAGGATGGCCGCAAGATATACGTAGTAGTCGAGGGCAGAAGGCCACGATGCTATACATGTGGGAGTGAGGCACACCTCAAAAAGGAGTGCAAATCTGCCGCTAAATTACAACAACAACAACAGCTACAGGAAAAATCACAAAAGCCAGCATTATTGCCCACACCACAATATGGACAGCTAGTCAAGAAGCTGTATGCAGAAATGCATGAAAAACAACAAAGAACAAGCCAACCCAACCAAACAACACCAACACCAGCGCCAAGAACAGAATCATCACCACCAACAACAAATAAACCAATTCCAACACCAAGAATAACAACGAAGAAGACAAGCACCAAGGATGTAGGAGAGACAATAACCACAACAAACCCCCCAGCAACACCCTCCCCGCGCACCACAACAATATCTACAACCGCACAAACAGACCCAGACGCTTTACCCTTACCCCCTGCTGATTCGTCAGACTTTTCATCTAACGATGAAAGTTCGACAGAATGGCAATAGCCACAGGGGATAAAAGAAAAAGATCGAGAAAAACCAAACAAGAAATCGCAACCAAAGCAGGGAGATACCTGAACCATGAAAACCCATACACAACCAAACAAGCACCAACACCACAAAAACACACACAATGCTATCAGCGATAGACACCAAAGACTCCAAACTAATGGAGTACATCACAGGCCACACAAACATCTGTGAAGATGACTTCAAAACTAACAATCATCCACGCACTACACCACCCAAACACATCCAAATACTACACATCACACAAACACAACACCACAAACTCAAAGCCCTCTTCCGAAATGCTGTAGGGGGTTTCCAAAAATATCTGCCCCAAAAACTTTATAAAAACCTCCTCCAAGACACATCAAAGAACGAGGAAGCAAAAGCTTTCAACACAAGTAAGTAACTCTCTGTACTTTCCTTTTTGTGTTTTAAAGCACACACCCCAATAGAATCATGGTCAAGATTGGTTGTGTGAATGCGCGTGGCTTGGGGTCTCCTTGGAAACAAGGATACCTCCTAAATGACATCAAATCACACGATTTGGGAATCATAGCCATAAGTGAGACCAGACTCCACGAGCCACGGGCCCTAAAGTCCATGTTTGGCGGACAGTTCAACATTTATTTTGCTCCCTGTCTGCCGAGGATGGGCGGTAGTGGCACCGCGGTACTTTTTCACAAGAGCCTGGATCTCGAAGTCAAGACGATATTCGTAGACCCGGAGGGTAGACTGGTCGTTCTGGATGTCGACGGCAGCAATGGGTGCGCTTTACGACTCGTATCAGTCTACGCACCGCCTTTAACAGGTCGGCCGGATTTCTTTCGACGTCTAGAAGTATTCCTGGGAACGTCTCGTCCTTTACTTTTAGTGGGGGATTGGAATGCTACCTTGGACACGCATCTAGACTATGTGGGGAGAGACAAAAACAGAAGGGGATGCAAATGCCTCAGAGATCTGCTCAGACGATTCAACTGTCTGACACCCAAATGCACCAACGTGGACATGGAGCAACCGCAGTGGGTCGTCGAGATCGTATCTAGATAGGATAATGTGTAGGACAGTAGACAAGGATAACTTAGGATGTCCACAATTCCATACAGTCAGCTACACGGATCACAAATTGGTGACGTGTACGCTAGACTTAGATAAGGCACATAGACAGGGTCCTGGTTACTGGAAACTGAATGCATCATTCCCGTACAGACAAGTTTTCAGAGACAAAATCAACACGTTAGTAAAAAGGGCTTTAACGGGAGCCATTGTCAACAACAAATGGTGGTTCGCCCTCAAGAGAGCAGTAAAAGCGGAAGCGATTAGGTACAGCAAAGCACTAGCCATAGATAGAAATAGAGTAGAGGGTGAGCTAGTTAAGAAGCTAGAAGAGGCAATTAGAAGCGGCATCGCATCCGACGTTTTGGCGGCGAGGTTGGCCCTCGACCAACACTTCAACGCCAAACACGAAGGATGTGCTGTCAGAGCTAGGTTGCGTGCTCTAAGGAACGAAGGTGTTGGAGCCGCGAGAGAGGCCCGGGTGGCGGAGGCGCAGCAGGGCAACAAAGCCACCATTCGGTCTCTGGTAGATGAACAAGTGCGCGAATTGCTCGAGCCCAGCAAAATGTGCGAGACATTTCAGCGGCACTTTGCCCGACTGTACGGGACGAGTGATGAGCGTGAACGCAGGGTGGATTTCAGTGCCTACCTGCACAGCCTACCACGACTCTCGGCAAGAGAGGCAGAGTGCTGCGAAGGTGCCATCACGGCGGCGGATGTGCAGGACGCGATGGCAGAATGCTCGAGAGACAAATCGCCGGGTTTGGATGGTCTGCCCTACGAGTTTTACAATTGTATGCCAGACTTGTTTGGAGACGTCTTGGCAGCGGTATACTGCAACTGGCAGCAAAACGGGAGCATACCCGGTTTTGTGAGTCGAGGAGCTGTAACACTGCTGAAGAAAGATCCAAACAAGGCGAACATTATAGATAACTTTAGACCAATCACTCTGCTCAATGCAGACCTGAAAATTTTGACAAAGGTGTTAGCCAAGAGGTTGGCGCTTGTCATCGAGAAACTGGTCGACAACGCACAAGCGTGCGCCGTGCCGGGCCGGAGCATCCATGACAACCTCCATCTGATGCGCTACATCATAGACAGGGTAGTTAACGAACCTGGCATGGGTGGGGCGCTGATCAACTTGGATCAATCGAAAGCTTTCGATAGGGTAGACCATCGATACTTGGAGGCAGTCCTGAGAGCGGCTGGTTTCGGTCCCGTCTTCCGCGGCTGGATAGCTGCCTTGTACAGAGGCATCCGTTCGGTAATTCGCGTGAATGGACATCTATCGAGACCTTTCGACATTGCACGTTCGGTCCGTCAGGGATGCCCCTTCTAGGCGCTTCTATACGTATTGACTCTTGAGCCACTACTGCGGAAGCTGGCGACTCTGAGGGGCATCCCGCGAGAATTGGGATGCGGGACGAGCGTGTCTGCATACGCGAACGACGTCACCGTCATAGCACATCGAGCGGGTCGGCGAGACACTGAAAGACTACGAAGCGGTGACAGGAGCAAAAA
>NC_043004.1:54606519-54644019 GCF_006345805.1 Octopus sinensis | reverse complement strand
CTGGGTAATATATACGAAGCCCTGTATTCCCTTTGTGACTACCTGTTTGATAAGAGTACAGCAAGCACATGAATAGCGTGTACCAGCTGGACTGTTTTTATTTTTATGTTTTTTTTTACAGTTTCTGTCTGTCAAATTGCGTGTGATTCTTTTTAACGTCGTGTACAGAGCTTCTGAAAAGCCTTGTACACGACGGAGTATTGCTCCCAATTGTGGTCTCCACGGACCGTGAAATTGGTGGCGGAACTTGAGGCAATCCAGTCTACCACACAAAGAAGATTGACTTAGTGAAACAGATGAGCTACTGAGAGAGGCTACAAGAACTAGAGAGAAGGCGTGAAAGATGTGCAGTAATATACATATGGAAGATACTGGAAGGTTGAGTTCTTTACTTACGGACTGAAAGCTATAAAAATCCCCGAACTGGACCCACTTCATAATACCAAAGATCCTGTTTTCTCCAACTTGAATAAGGATCCCGTCCAGTAACAGCTTGGGTTCCAAGGGCCCACAATTAATCAACATACTGCCAAACAACGTCAGAGATTTGCGAGGTGTAGATGTAAAGATCTTCAAAGAGCATCAAGATAAAGTTTTACCAGATGTGCCCACATCGCGGTAGGAGTCACAAAGATCAGCTCCATACGATTCAATACTTCATCAAAAACAAATCCAAATACGCTGAAAAGCAATATTCCAGCATAACCTCGGCCTTGACTGAAACCAGTAAAAATATTAAAGATAAAAGATAACACGAAGCAGATCACATGAATAAATTAATGTGTATAGATGTATATACTTTTTAAGAAATAAATTAGTTAATCTCTAAAGCAGTTCGGCTTCTGTAACCATATAGAAGCTAAATGAGTGTTTGAAAGCCTAAAAATATACGTCTTCGACCTATTTAACTCTCGTCTATCTTGGGGGTCATGAATGTATCGCTCAAAATGATTATAAATTAAAAGTGCAGAAAATCTAATTCCACTCTACTAAGAGCAATAGGTATGAATCTACAAAAAAGTTTATTTATGATGCTTGATATCTTAGTTTTGATTTGACATTCTCTGAGGTATTACTTTGACAAATGTGAAGATTCTCAATGGACTTCAGCAAGAAACGTGTGAATAAGTGATTGAAGAGTCAATATTTATATTAGACAATGAACGATTTAGTGATACACATCGTATAGAAATATATACATATGTACATATAAACGTGTATACACACACACAGACACATACGCACATATATACGTCTCTATATAAGTATGCATACAAATATACATACGAGGGAGGTTCAATAAGTAATGCCCCTGACCCACTTGCAGTTGTTTGACCTAGCTGAAATTTTGCATGTGCAATTATTTATATCTCTATAGATTAAGTGACAAATTACAGCTCTGAACTAATTGTGGTTTCTGATTTACAGGTGTTTGAACTGAGTCAAGTGTGAAATGGAGCCTGTTGAGTGTCGAGCAGTGATCCGGTTTTTGTATTTGAAAGAACGCACCCCACGGGAGACTTTTGATGAAATGAAAGTAACTTATGGTGATGATGCCCCATCATATGACCTTGTAAAACGCTGGCATCGTGAATTCAAACATGGTCGGAACTCTGTGGAAACAGCTCCTAGATCTGGTCGCCCCCCTTCTGCCATTGATGAGGCATCTGTCCGTCAAGTTGAGGCTGCCATTTTGGAAGATCGACGCATAACTATTCGCCAAATAGCCCATGAGGTCAAGATTAGTACCGGGTCTGTGGAAACTATCATTCATGACCATTTGCATATGCAAAAGGTGTCTGTCAGATGAATTCCCAGGCTGCTCACACCTTTCCAGAAGCAATAACGCGTTGAGTGCTCGAGGATGAATTTGGAGATGTGCCAAGAAGATGAGTCAAAATTTTTCAAAAGACTGATTACACAGGATGAAACCTGGATCCATCACTATGATCCAGAGACCAAAGCTCAGTCAATGCAGTGGAAGCACCGTGACTCACCTCCTCTAAAGAAGGCAAGGGTGCAGCCCTCCGCTGGCAAGGTCATGCTCACAGTCTTCTGGGACCAGGACGGAGTAGTGACGACAGATTTCCTGGCAAAGGGTACCACAAATACAGGATCCTATTATGCTTCACTTTTGAGGAAATTAAGAGAAGCTATCAAAATCAAGTGGCGGGGCAAGATCAGCAAAGGCATCCTCCTCCTGCAGGACAATGCTCCGGTCCACAACTCGCCTGTCACCAGATCAGAAGCACGGGCGTGCAGCTATAAACTCCTCCCGCATCCCCCCTACTCTCCTGACCTTGCACCCTCTGATTTTCACCTCTTCCCAGCCATGAAGTTGTTTTTGAAAGGAAAGCGTTTCCCAGATGATGCAGCCTTGATTTCTGAAGTCACGTCGTGGTTGGAGGACCAAGCTGGGGTCTTCTACAAAAACGGTCTCCAGAGTTGCATCAAACGATGGGAGAAATGCATAACTCTGGGTGGTTCCTATGTAGAAAAAGACTAATAACTGTGCCAAGTTTCGTTGCTCTACTGCTATGGGAAGTGGGTCAGGGACATTACTTATTGAACGCCCCTCGTACATACACACACACATATATATATATAAATGTATGTATATATATATATATAATATATATATATATATATATAGATATATATATGGATATATGGATATTATATATATATATAACCACTATGTGGATAACTCTTGTGCTAAAAATATTTATTTATTCGTTATATTTCACTTTCCTTCCGTTAAATGTATGTTATTTCTGATTGGAAACATCTTTTCTGTGGCTGTACTATCGGGGCTATTTTTAGCAATAGAGTTATCCACATAGTGGTTAACTCTAAATTATGTATAAATTTGTATTTTCTCCGTAGTTTTTGTGCTAAGCCACTCGGTGTTAAATTAATGGTATTATTAAATTAATATCAATTTTTCACCCTCATTTATAAATATATATATATATATATATATATATATATATATTATAATATATATATATATATATAAGAAGTTGGTTTGTGAAAGCACGTGGTTGAATATATAGAAAATAGTAAAAAGTGAAAAAACTACAGAAGGCTTAAAGGTTAAAAAATATATATATTTGCGTCAATATGTCTGAAGAATATTAAAAATTTTTTTCTTACACTGACATAATTTAGAAGAAAGACCGGTTTCGCGTTTAGCTTTTCAAATTTCTTGCGACGTTATGTTTATCTTGAACAGAGTTATCTTTATGTTTATGTTTAAAAGAGTTCTAAATAAGGGGAGGTAATGAGTGATTTCTTCCGGTGTAAGGGAGATAATCGCTTAAAATTAAAAAATTTGTTTTTCCTTTCCCTTGGTGTGAATTTCTCTGTATCAGTATGTTGGCATGGTTAAGTCTGGGCTTGTACTTTTCAATGAAGAATGTTTCCTCGTTTAGTCTAATTTGTGTTGATGATCCGATAGCACATTGGTAAAATGGAAAGATTAAAAATTGTGGTAGTAGTTGCTTTGCGCATTTCTCAATTTTAAAAAATGTTTGTGTCTCACAGTGCCACAATTTATAACTCACCCTCAACATCGCTTGTGCCTGCATCCTCCATTCTCCACGCCTCATTCAAGATTAAAGCGGTTTCCGTGTCGGCGTCGCCCGGGTACAAGCGATATTTCTCATTGAGCCCCTTTCAGCCTAAACATCACGTCAAACGTTATGACCTCCACATCTATCTGTCGAGGCCATTCGGGATCTTGTGTGAAGGCTAAAGGTGCTCCCTTATGGTGATTTTCCACCACCTTTTCAACCTCTCCGCCTCTATAGAAGAAGATCAATAATTCGTCTTCCTCCGGGGGCGGGATATCCAATTCTTCCGTTGGCGGCACAGTTCCCACCAACTGTGTCTCTTCTCCTGCCGGTGGCACAACCCCAACTGACGTAGTTCCGGGACATTTCAGTACTATGTCACCGACTGCCGGCAATGTCCTGTTTCACTTCCTCTTTTCTCTTTTCAGCTGAGGGAGGGTGCGTCCCCTTCGTGACCGGGAGATCCGCCTCCCCATCCTTAGCCCTAGGATCCTTCAGTGAGCACCCATTGTTGCTCACCTTCTTCCCCTTGCGACCCCTGTTTGAGGAGTCCTCCGCCTCCTCGGCCGCCTTCATTTCCTCTTCTACAGAGCTCTCACTCAACTGCTCCGGGACCTTATTTTGTTTCCGGGAACAGTCTTTCTTTATAAGGCCGAACTCCAGGCACCGATGACACCTGGAGGTGAGCGACCCTCAAGAATCACTGGGTACTTGCACCCAGCCGTTTTCAAAAAATCTGGAAAAACCAGATTGGCTGATTGGGTCCAAAGGGTCAAAACAGCTTTTGACCCAACCCAATCAGCTGCAGGAAAAGCTTTCACATTCAGGAGCTTGGCTCCGCTGCCACCCAGACCCCAGCGGATAGTCTCTTCTATCCACTCGGGTTTTACCCCGGGAGGCAATCCGCAGACCCAAGCTTTCGTCAACCTCCTCCCACAATACGTGGGAAGAAATAAAATTTCCTCACCCTCCAAGGGCTGACTCGCAAATTTGCGAGCCTCTTCAGGGGTATCAAATAGCAACCACACTGTTGCGTATTTGACACCCCTGGAAATGAATTTAATTGTTGGCAAATACTCCGCCAACTCCTCTTCAATTGCCGTCTTTTCGAATAGGTTCTCAACACCACAGTCCTATCTTCACGGTCTTTCAACCACTTTTTGTACGGGAAAATCTCCCACTCCAAAAGTTTGTCCTTTTTCATTGCCATGGTTCCACTTTTTTTAAACGGTTCGAAAATAATTCAAAATAAAACTTGAAAAGAGTGAAGAAAAGAGAAATCAAAAGAAAGTCACAACAAAATGGAAAGGAGAAAAGGAAACAATTCACGAAAAAGAGAAAGTCAAATAAAGTTTAGAAGAAAGTCAATAGTTCAGAAACACAGCAAAAAAAAATCTTCCGGCCATTCGGTACTCCCGGAACGCCACAACTTCCACAAAAACTGGTATACAAATTGTTTAATCTTCGGAGGCAAAGACACTCTCCCCAAACAGCAGTTCTCACAATTATTTTAAAATTCTTCAAAAAGTGAACAAGTTTTTAGTAGGCACAATACTCCTCCAAGCAACAATTCTCATAATTAAGTGAGAAAAATATTCACTCAACGTAAACCGCTAACTAGGAAGACGAATACGCCTCCAAACAAAAATTCTCACAATTAAGCGAGAAAAAATGTTTGCTCCATGCAGGTGGAACCAGAATTCTGAATCTAGTAGGACTTCCTGTCTGTACAAAAAAAAAAAAAATCTCAGCAAAAATTCCCACTGGACCCAAAAAAACAGAATCTTACCTTACAGTGGAGCTTCAAAGTTTTCAATTCGAGACGGCTTCAAGAGCATGTCTCACCGCTTTGGTGCTAAACACCACAATTACTCGCATATTCGCAGTGGAAGCAAGCTTCTTACCACACAGCCACACTTGCACCTTGCAAGCTTCGAATACAATGTACTCGTTGAATAAAACCTGGGGTTTTCGATATTGAACTTGTTATGTATTGCTGGGTGTTCACATTTTGTAGATTTTTCTAGAAACGGATTTTGTTTGTAATGGTTGTCTGCAGAGTTTAGATTATAGTTACGATAAAAGACAGCCACTTCTTGTTATTATGCTGCAAAATGTTGACTTTTTTTCAGTAATCATGATGATAGAATCTATTTCTAATTTTAGTTGTTGAATTGTCGCCATGCTGGGGAACCATCTTGAAGTGTTTAGTCGAATAAATTGACCCCAGTATTTATTTGTTTTCTAAGTTTCGTACTTATTCTGTTGGGAACTTTTGTAGAACCGCTAAATTACGGATACGTAAGCAAAGCAACATCTGACAAACAGAAACACAAAGACACATACGCACAGATAAAACACACATCACACACACACACACACACCTACACACATATGGATATATATTTTGGGTATTTTCACTTTCCATCTGCTAGATCCACTCACAAGCTTTTGGTCTGCCAAAAAGTAGATTGGTTCACTCTATCGATAGTATAGTATCTATCTATAGTATATAGATCCACTCGCAAGCTTTTGGTCTGCCAAAAAGAGGCTGCAAAATGAGATTATAGTAGAAAAGACAGGCTCAAAATGCTACAGAGTGGGACTGAACCCAAGACCACATGGTTGGGAAGCAAGCGTCTGAACCATACACTTATGCGCCAATAAAAATGTTGATTTTTTTTCAGCGAATTTTGTGATGGTGGCTTAGAAATTTCTAAACTGTGTCATTCTTAATCTGATGTGAGAACTGGGAATATCAAGAAAAAAAGAAAAAGAAACATAGTAATACCAGGTGTACGAAAATATAATCACTGTTGTACGTAAGTTGGACAAATGTGCAACCGAAAATATACGTAGGTACAACAGTTCTTTGTAAAGAATATTTTCTGTGAGCACATCGGTACTATGGTCAATACTGTTTTTGTGTTTGCCTGTTATAGTCTTGAATGTAACCGATATTAACTCATTGTGGTGTCGGATGTTCTCCAGGGATCTGCTGAATAGTTCACGAAATGCTGGTGGTGGGTTGTCTTTAAAAGACAGTAATTGAATCGCAACAAGTACTGAAAGTCAATGCACTCAATGTTTCTTTTTGATGTTTCCCAACAGAACATCGGCGCACCACATGCAGAGGTATTACCATTCAGCGAATATTGAAGGGAGAACACTATTATTTCACAATACTAACACCCTCAGTGTAAATCAATCCATACTTAAATTCTATCTGTCTGCATTTGTGTCTCTCCGATCATGATTAACGTCATGCTGGCAGCCCAGTAATTTTACTGACAGTTACTTTCCTTAGCTTGTCGGTCATCGTAGCATTACAATATTAAAATAAAAGGATATAAAGGCGGTGAACCGGCGTAATCGTTAGTACGTCGGGCAAAATACTTACAGCATTTCGTCCGTCTTCACGTTTTGAGTTCAAATGCTGCCAAAGTCGACTTTACTTTTCATTCATTTCGAGTCGATAAAATAAGTACCAATAGGTTACTGGGGTCGATGTAATTGATTTACACCTACCACGAAATTTCCGGATATTTGCCTGTAGAAAAAGATATGTTATAAATATACATTTACAAGGACACACACAAGTATATATTGTTTTTAGGAACAATAATGTTCAAAAGGAATAGAGCTATAAATAATTGATTATGTATATATATATATATATATATATATATATATATATATATATATATATATATATATATATATATATGAGTGAACTATTATCAAATGTAATATTTTGTAAAAATCAATAAGATATCTGCCATGTTTTAGGATATTATCGAGTAACTCACGTGTCTGCTGCTATAGTAGGACTATAAAAAAAAAACACACACACACGTATGTATGTATATCTATCTATCTATATATGATATATGTGTATATGTATATATATATATATATTATATATATATATATATATATATATAATATATATATATATATATATATACATAAATAATTAAAAGCTATATAATTAAAAATATAAATAAAATAAGATTTAAATATAAATAATATCTTTTTATGTAAAATCCATTCTGTGTGTGTGTGTGTGTGTGTGTGTGTGGTGTGTGTGTCTTCTCGGATCTCGGGCATCCTCCATCCGATTGCGCTCAAATTAGATATGTGATACCGACGGTATCAGGGCGTGTATAAGTCTTGACAAAATTGAAAAACTCGATTCCAGGTAAGCCATTTTTGTCCTGGTTTTCTTCCGTCAACCTCTACATAACTGCACCTTCCATTTTTTGTTGTTTTTGTACTGCTTAAAGGCACATTTCTTTCCTGCCAAGCTTACTGTCTAAACCATGTTTGTGTTCTCCCGGTCAACAACCTTATCATTACTGGTACTTTAAACTCTTCGGGTGCATATTTGTGTGAATAAAATCATTTTTCTTTGGAATAGAAAAAAGTCTATCTTTATTTCTTCTTTTCCTGATGTCTTAAATTTAGGTTAAATCAGTGTTTCTCAAAGGGGAGGCCTATGGCACGGTAGGTTTAAATGTTTGACAACTCAGCACCGTCCATTGGACGGGAGGCGTTTTGCTCGTGTACACACACACACACACACACACACACACACACACACACACACACATATATCAGAATTCACCAAAAAACATATATATACATATTTACACACTTTGTAACAGACCATGCTCTTCTTTTGCTGGGCTCATCTCATTTGTAGAACCATGAAAAACGAACATCCTCCAAATACTCTGCCTATATATCTCTGCACATATTTCAATGCCGTGTATGCCATAAGGTCTGCAAATCTAACGGAGGCATCAAAAGCCATTTTAAGATTCACAAGATCAGAACTTATCTGTAGCTCATGGTGGTTCAAATCAGATATGCAATCTATGTGGGTGTCTTTTCAATACATTGCATGGTTTAAAAATCTACATCAGCTGCCATGATGCATCTAAGGTGTAAGTACAAGAGGTGGTCAGACACTGCATAAGGAGTAGACAACCGCCATACACACACGCATGCACACACATGCACATAGACACATACATGTATATATAAATGTATATATATATATGTATATGAGAATATATATATATTTTTTCTTTCCTTGTTTCTCTCTTTTTTCTCCATTTTTCTCTTTTTCTCTCTCCTTTTTTCTCTCCTTTTTTTCTCTCCTTGTTTCTCTCCTTGTTTCTTTCCTTTTTTCTCTCCTTGTTTCTCTCCTTGTTTCTTTCCTTTTTTCTCTCCTTGTTTCTCTCCTTTTTTCTCTCCATTTTTCTCTCCTTGTTTTCTGTGTCCCTTTCTGTAGAAGAGCGTAGGCTCAAAACGTAAAAAACTTTTTCTATTCCTGAGCGTTATACTAATACATCTGTTTGATTTGTACACCACCTGTCTTCGGCTTTTGTTGTTTTTTCGTAAACTCTCCCTTTATATATATAATATATATATATATATATATAATATATATATATATATATATATATATATATATATATACGTTTAAATATGAACATTGGAGACAACTCAAGGAAGGTAAAAGCTCATCGATTCTGTACCAACACGCCGAACAAGAACACGGGGGATCAATCAATAACATAGAGATTAAGATATTGTCCACACATAGAACAGATGCAACAATTAGACAAATTACAGAAGCTACACATATAATAGAAAATAAACCTAGCCTGAATAGAAAACTAGAATGGAGCAATAGCACACACCACAACATATGACGATAGTGGATCCTGCAAACATAATAAATACACAGATAATTAAAGAAATAGAAATGAATAACTATATATATGTATGTGTGTGTATATATATATATATATATATATGTATATGTGTATATATGTGTGTATATATGTATATATATTATATATATATATATATATTTTTTTTTTCGATTAGATTTATTATTATTACTAATATTGTTGTTATACATACATACAAGCATATATAATGATAATAATGGGTAGATGTAAACACATGAACAATATTCGAACAAAAGCAACAACAACAAAAACAAAATACAAATTACAAGAATGTATATAAACAGAAGATAGAAATATTACAGGCATCCCCCCCATACACACACTAAATAAACATAGACGCACATAGAGATATAATCGTGCGCAAATGAAGACATACAATAGAAATACAAAATGGATGACGGTTAGTAAGGAGAGACACAAGTAAGTGAGAAGAAAACAAAGGACCACTGATGCGGTCACAGGAGTGTGACGAAAGAACTTTGGCCGAAATAAGATTAAGATTAATGTAAAAAATAAATATCACTGAAGCAAAATAACACCAAATATATAGTGCGTGTGTTTTTATTGGCTAAACTGGCAATATGACCATTCCGAAATATAACAATATATATATATATATATATATATATATATATATATATATATATATATAGTTTGGAGCATCTGGTAGGTAATATATATTGCATATGACTATATTGTGTTGTCTTATGTATACAATTTGAGTGTCAGATACTGAATTTGAGTATGACATTAAAACATGGGATGCGAGATCCTCACAGATGTAAACAGCAACTGCATCATGGCTCCATTCCCTTCCCTCTGTTTGAAGCATAGTATAGTTTGGTATGTGTACTTTTGCATCCTCTATATCAAGGCTCAGATGAGTTTCCATCTATGCTATGCATAGAGCTTGATTGCATCCAGCAACATCTCTCGGGGAAAATATTTTACTTTTGTTGTTATGGTGCAAGTAAAAGTATTGGCGTGACGACTGTGCAGGGGGAGGCCATCCTGTTAATTGTCTGTTAATTGTAGTGGTCTTGTGGGCAAGGTTCCGTGCTTGCGGTTGATTTAGCCAGGATAGCTGCTACACAATCTATTGCACTATGCACAAAAAAAAAATCTTGCTCAGCTGCTGCCTTGCGTGTAACATCTGATGAGCACACTGCATTTGTATACTTTCTCTTTGGAGACGATCGGTGCCTTTCCTCAGGTAAGTATTTCTCCTTAAGGACCCTGCAGTTTTGGTGGAGTCTCGAGCGAACAAACTGGCAGTTTGTATCGTCTTTCAAATGCCAACATTTGCCTTGTAGGTAAAATTTGCATGTCCTTCACTTCATTCCTAATTTCTTCTCTCCCCTAGGGATTCGGATTCCAATGGACCCTCCATATTTCAGTTATTTTCTCTTTGGTGGTTTTGGGTTTTGGTTTTTGGTTGTTTCATCCCTTCCTTTTCCTTTTCGTTTCTCTCCCCTTCCTTCTTTTTGTTTGTGTTCGTGGTCTTTCCTTCATTTACTGGTGATAGCGCTTGCATCCCTCTGGTTGTTCAATGGGGTGAGGGCGCCATTCGTTTGTAGGACCACTGGCACAGAGCGATTTCTGTTAGTTGCTTCTTCAGCTTCCCAATCCTTATCCGCCTGGTTGTTCATAGGGGTGGGGGATCTATTCTTTGGTGGGACCACTGGATCAGAGGAACTTCTGATTCTGGCTTCACCTTCCCTGATCCTATCAGCATTGCCACTGTTTTCCATCATTTTCCATGATGACATCAAGAGTGTCAATGTGCAAGCTAATAAGGGCAAAGGATCGTATGAATTCAGTTTTTTCCGTTCTATTTGCTCAATGGTTCTACAGAAACCATTGTTCTTATATATATATATATAGGTGCAGGAGTAGCTGTGAGGTATGTAGCTTGCTTACCAACCACATGGTTCCGGGTTCAGTCCCACTCGTGTTTCAATAGCTATCTTGATGGCGGTGGCCTCATGGAGCTGACCATGGCAGCGATTATTCTTATATCTTTAAGAATGCAATATTAATATGGCGATAACAATTAATTTCCAGTAAACGCTGCTATAATCTCTTTTATAGAGACTTAGTAATTTTAATATTTCTATTATTGAAAACAAGTGGATGTATTCCACTGAAACTAGGCAAATATAAGCCTTCGAACAGAGTCGTCAGTGGCGACACCTGCGGGTCTGACTGCGCTACTTTGACAAGGGGCAATACCCCGAAACGCGTCTGTAGCTGTCGGACTGGCAGTGTGAAGCGGCTGACCTCCCTTGTTCGAAGGTTATAATGGATACAGATCGTGTATCAATAGCTATCTTGATGGCGGTGGCCTCATGGAGCTGGCCAGCGGCAGCGATTATTCTTATATCTATAAGAATGCCATATTAATATGGCGATAACAATTAATTTCCAGTAAATGCTGCCATAATCTCTTTATAGAGACTTAGTAATTTTAATATTTCTATTATATATATATATATATACGTATATATATATATATTATATATATATATATATATATAATATATATATATATATATATATATATATATACACATGTACATATGTGTGAGTGTATATATATATATATATAATATATATATATATATATATATCAAAATCAAAATGGTGAATACCGATTAATTCCCTATTAATATGTCACACATTAACACATATAAACGCTTGCACTACAAACGGACCAATACACGCAGAAGCATATAAAGATAGGCGCAGCACAGAAACGCACATGGTAACATGAATAGAAAGTTACACAACCACACACACGCACACACAGATACGCAGACACGCGCACACACGCACACAATCACAAACACTCACACATGCACACGCACACACATACACATCTGCTTAACCGTTCCTTGTAAATATCAGTAACATCAAAGTTTGGTAAATTATACTTTAGCTCTGCAGTTGATACATTACACATAGTTTGATGGGGCAGACATTTTGAACGGATGTTATAGAGCTGGGTTTAATCTGAATATCTATCTATATATATATCTATCGATCTCTTTCCTCTATATCTATCTTAAAACCATTGATCTCTGCGTATTTATCTTTCTATGTATCAATATTGATCTCTTACACATACATGCATAAACGCATGCATGCATACATACATACGTACTTATATACGATATATATATGTTCGCTATATTTATATATATGTATATATATATATACATATATAAATATATAATATATATATATATATATATATATATATATATATATATATATATATATATATACATAAACTCGCATCCATGTACATATATATGTGTGTGTGTGTGTGTGTGAGCGCATGTGTGTGCATGTACGTGTCTGTGTGTCTCTATATATATATGTGTATACTTACACGAATACATAACACATACATATACACGCCCACATTTATACACACACATTATTTATATATAACCATTCAAACACAGAGACCTATATGGATTTATATTCACACAATTTGATCTATACGCATATAAACATACACACCTAGATAGGTAGATAGATAGATGGATAGATAGATAGATAGACAGATAGATAGATAGATAGATACATACATACATACATACGTATACACACACACATATATATGAATACATACACACACATATATATATATACGTATATATATATGTATATATGCATATATATACACACACACATATATATAGTATATATACATATGTATATACATACATATATATATATATAATATATATATATATATAATATATATATTATATATATATATATATATATGAGAGAACGAAGAAGAAAGTGTACGTACGCCGCTATATATATATATATACTATATATATATACATATATATATATGATATATCTGTTTATATATGTGTGTCTATGCATGTATAATGTAAGCGCATGTAGCATATCTACGTGTAAACAAAATCAACAGTCTTAAACATCAAATAAATGAGACGAAAGTTATATAAAGAAAACAGTATAAAAAACTATGAAAGAAAAGATAACACAGAACAGATTAAAAAATATTTATAAATAATAATTTAATAATTAAATAAACAAACATATAAATAAAAGTATAAATAATGCTAAATCCTGTTTCCAAATAATCATTGAGTTGCTGTTTAGAAATTATAGCTCACCATATATACATCAGTACAGCGTATAATTTTCAGATATATAGACCCTATCTCTATGGACAAGCATCAAATTACACACTTGTTCATACTTATGCACACTCTCTTTAATGCACATATACGCAGGCATACAGGCATACACACGGCAAAGTGTTTTGATGAAGTGCTTTCATATGTACATATACGCATATATACACATACATATATATATAAGCATATACATATATATAGATGTATACACACACACACACACCATCATATATATAAACATATATATAGATACGTGCACATAGATACACAAAGGCACACAGACGTGTGTATATCAAATGCATACATATTAATTTAGACACCTACACACACACACATCGAATACGAATACGAATACACATATAAATATGGATATATGTGTATTTGTACGTGTACATATAGAAGATGCAATATTGTGTGTGTGTGTATATATATATGTGTGTGTGTGTGTGTGTGTGTGTGTGCGTATGTATATATGCCAGTGTGTCTGTGTGTTAGTTATTTATTTTTCGGTACAAAAGCATAAAAGTGGTCAATAACTTATCGCGTTAGAAGTGTGTAGTTTGCGATATACACTTATCCATACTGAATCTAAGGCAAATTACACAAACATACGCATGCCCACACAAGCTGGCCACACACTCACATTCAGTTACAAACGCAAATACTCATCCATGCCAACATATATACACACGCTTGCACACAAAAAGCAACTACAAACACAAACACATATAAACATATACACATACACCACACTGTACATATATGTTTCTGACGTGGCCCAAAATCGGATTATATAGTTTGTGCTGCTGTTTTTCTAACTTCAAAGCTAGTATCCGATTGTATAATCCCTCTCATGTCCACTTTATATTAAAAGGGCGATTGCTCGTTACATATTGCACTTTATTTAACCATTAATACTGCGTATAGGCCTTCTAGCATTACCAGGTCCTGGTTTCAGTTCCGCTGCAATTGCATCAAGCCCTCTTTGAAGAGTTGAGCTCAGACACCATACGAAGTCGAGCCCCCAAATTCTGTTTCCGAGACCAGCTGAAGGCTAGTTACTGTTTAAACAAATTACACAAATAATCCATTAGTTAGTTGGATATTTAACCAATTGACTAATAATGAAGGAGTGGAATTGAACCAGAGCATAACGACTCTCCCTTGACACAACAAATTTCTTTTTAAGTTTTCTTTTAAATAGAATTAGAAATACTGACCAAAGTAATTGTAGATCGTCCATAAAGTTTTCTTCAAGGAAGTTTCTAATATATATATATATATATGTATGTATGTATGTATGTATGTATGTATGTATGTATGTATGTATGTATGTATGTATGGATGGATGTATGCATGCATGCATGCATGCATGCATGCATCCATGTATGTATGTATGTATGTATGTATGCATGCATGCATGTATGTATGTATGTATGTATGTATGTATGCATGCATGTATGCATGTATGTATGTATGTATGCATGCATGCATGTATGCATGTATGTATGTATGTATGTGTATGCATGCATGCATGTATGTATGTATGTATGTATGCATGCATGCATGTATGCATGTATGTATGTATGTATGCATGCATGCATGCATGTATGTATGTATGTATGTATGTATGTGTGTATGTATGCATGCATGCATGCATGTATGTATGTATGTATGTATGTATGTATGTATGCATGCATGCATGTATGCATGTATGTATGTATGTATATATGTATGTATATATGTATGCATGTATGTTTGTATGTATGTATGTATATATGTATGTATATATGTATGTATGTGTGTGTGTGCGTGTGTTTATATAACATAGATGTATGATATATGAGCATAGATGTACCTACATATATGTATTTATGTACGTATATATTTATCTATCTATCTATCTATCTATCTATCTATCTATCTATCTATCTATCTATCTATCTATCTATCTATCTATCTACCTTCACATTCCACAACACATCGTGGAAAACACACAAAAAAAAAAAACAATAATTTATAAAGTAATAAACAAGAAAACAAGAAGAAGAGAAAATGCACCGCAGGAAAAAATCGAAAAATGCCTTCGTCCTGCATGGGACTCCAAGGAATATATCAGTTGGGGAAACAAATTTGGTACAGTCCAAGTACGTTTCCTCAACGAAAGTTTAGCAAAACGTTTTTCCACATTGGAGCTGCATTCGGACGACTTGGTAATGATACCAGTCTATTTAAACAAAAGGGTCACGAAAGTCCAAATAAAAAACATACCACTTGAAGTCGAAACACAATGGTTGGTCTCTGCCATCTGCTTTGAAATGACAGAGACAATGTCAGAGACAAACATCCTTGAAATCGCGGTTCTAGGAGAGAAGACTATGTGGGCAAATCAATCGAATTCCTGCTTCAATTGGATGAAGCAGCAAGAGAGAAGATACCCACCGCTATAGAACTGCCAGGAGGCTACAAACTCTATATAGTGGTAGAGGGCAAGCGACCACGCTGCTATTTGTGTGGAAGCGAAACACACTTGAAAAAGACGTGCCCAACCACTGCACACCAAGAGCAACAACAACAACCACTACCACAACCAAAGCACTCCGGAAAAAAGCTCTACTACCCACACCACCATCAACACAGAAGACGACAAGAGAAGCACACCAAGCTAATCCGTCATCAACCAAAAACCACTCAACACCTGAAAAAATACCAACACCACCAACAACAGCAAAACCCAAAGGAACAGAAAAACAAAGAAAACACACGCAAACTGATCCCCCATCCCTTATACCGCACTCAACACACACAAACACTCAACAACCAACAACAACGAAAACAACAACACAACCACTTACACAGACATACATAGAAGCCCACAACATACCCCTACCCCCTACTGATTCCTCAGAAATTTCGTCGGAAGACGAAACCAGTGAGGAATGGCAAATAGCTACAAAAAGAAGGAAAATAAAGAGCAGAAACACAATCAAACCAAATGCAAACACGAACAAAACAGGGGAAAATACATCTCACGAAGACATTTCAAAACCCAACACAAACAACAGCCACACAAACACCACAAAAATATATACAGCAAACATGCTCACAGCTATAGACACCAAAAACACAAATTTGATGGAATGCATCCAATCAAAAACAAACATAACAGAAGATGACATAAAAACAAACAATTACCCATACACAACACCACCAGACCACATCAAAATATTGCACATCTCCAAAAGTCTGCACCACACACTCAAAGGCATTTTCCCCAGCGCGGTTGGTAAATGCCAAAAATATCTCACAAAGAAACTGTACTGGGATCTCCTCGAGGACAAACCAAAGGAGGAGAAAGCAAAAACTTTCGAGCAGTAAGTAACCCTCTGTTCCTTTCACTTGTATTCTAATTCATTAGGACTATGATCAAGATTGGTTGTGTAAATGCGCGTGGCTTGGGGTCCCCTTGGAAACAAGGGTACCTCTTAAATGACATAAAGTCACATAAGTTAGAAATCATAGCCATAAGTGAGACCAGACTCCACAATCCGCGGGCCCTAAAGACCATGTTTGGCGGACAGTTCAACATTTATTTTTCCCCCTATCTGACGAGAATGGGCGGTAGTGGCACCGCGGTACTTTTTCACAAGAGTCTGGATCTCAAAGTAAGGACAATATTCGTAGACCCGGAGGGTAGACTGGTCGTCCTGGATGTCGACGGCAGCAATGGGTGCGCTTTTCGACTCG
This sequence comes from Octopus sinensis, assembly GCF_006345805.1. NCBI lineage: Eukaryota > Metazoa > Mollusca > Cephalopoda > Octopoda > Octopodidae > Octopus > Octopus sinensis. The sequence continues at coordinate 54,626,745 of NC_043004.1, read as the reverse complement.
TATCAGTCTACGCACCGCCCTTAACAGGTCGGGCGGATTTCTTTCAACGTCTAGAAGTATTCTTGGGAACGTCTCGTCCTTTACTCTTAGTGGGGGATTGGAATGCTACCTTGGACACGCATGTAGACTACGTGGGTAGAGATAGGAATAGACGGGGATGCAAATGCCTCAGAGACCTGCTCAGACGCTTTCAACTGTCTGACAGGTTCCGACTAGATCACCCGAATGCGCCAACGTGGACATGGAGCAACCGCATCGGGTCGTCGAGATCGTATCTAGATAGGATACTGTGTAGGACAGTAGACAGAGATAGCATAGGATGTCCACAATTCCACATAGTCAGCTACACGGATCACAAACTTGTGACATGTACGCTAGACTTAGGTAAGACACTTAGGCAGGGTCCCGGATACTGGAAACTAAACGCGTCTTTCCCATCGAGACAGGTTTTCAGAGACCGGATTAGCACACTAGTAAAGAGGGCTTTGACGGGAGCCATCATCAACAACAAATGGTGGTTTGCCCTCAAGAGAGCAGTAAAAGCAGAAGCGATTAGGTACAGCAAAGCACTAGCCATAGATAGAAATAGAGTAGAGGGTGAGCTAGTTAAGAAGCTAGAAGAGGCAATTAGAAGCGGCATCGCATCCGACGTTTTGGCGGCGAGGTTGGCCCTCGACCAACACTTCAACGCCAAACACGAAGGATGTGCTGTCAGAGCTAGGTTGCGTGCTCTAAGGAACGAAGGTGTTGGAGCTGCGAGAGAGGCCCGGGTGGCGGAGGCGCAGCAGGGCAACAAAGCCACCATTCGGTCTCTGGTAGATGAACAAGTGCGCGAATTGCTCGAGCCCAGCAAGATGTGCGAGACATTTCAGCGGCACTTTGCCCGACTGTACGGGACGAGTGATGAGCGTGAACGCAGGGTGGATTTCAGTGCCTACCTGCACAGCCTACCACGACTCTCGGCAAGAGAGGCAGACAGCTGCGAAGGTGCCATCACGGCGGCGGATGTGCAGGACGCGATGGCAGAATGCTCGAGAGACAAATCGCCGGGTTTGGATGGTCTGCCCTACGAGTTTTACAATTGTATGCCAGACTTGTTTGGAGACGTCTTGGCAGCGGTATACTGCAACTGGCAGCAAAACGGGAGCATACCCGGTTTTGTGAGTCGAGGAGCTGTAACACTGCTGAAGAAAGATCCAAACAAGGCGAACATTATAGATAACTTTAGACCAATCACTCTGCTCAATGCAGACCTGAAAATTTTGACAAAGGTGTTAGCCAAGAGGTTGGCGCCTGTCATCGAGAAACTGGTCGACAACGCACAAACGTGCGCCGTGCCGGGCCGGAGCATCCATGACAACCTCCATCTGATGCGCTACATCATAGACAGGGTAGTTAACGAACCTGGCATGGGTGGGGCGCTGATCAACTTGGATCAATCGAAAGCTTTCGATAGGGTGGACCATCGATACTTGGAGGCGGTCCTCGGAGCGGCTGGCTTCGGTCCCGTCTTCCGCGGCTGGATAGCCGCTTTGTACAGAGGCATCCGTTCGGTAATTCGCGTGAATGGACATCTATCGAGACCCTTCGACATCGCACGTTCGGTCCGTCAGGGATGCCCCCTCTCGTCGCTTCTATACGTATTGACTCTCGAGCCATTATTGCGGAAGCTGGCAACCTTGAGAGGCATCCCGCGAGAACTGGGATGCGGGACGAGCGTGTCTGCATACGCGGACGACGTCACCGTCATAGTGTCTAGCCACGAGCACATCGAGCAGGTCGGCGAGACACTGAAAAACTACGAAGCGGTGACAGGAGCGAAAATCAACCGGGAAAAGTCAGTGGGCTTGCGACTAGGCACCTGGAGAAGCAAGCCCATGCCGTCTACCAGCGCCTCCGTCGTGGGACGCTGGACCGACGGCCCGGTTGAGTTGCTCGGGGTCTGGTTTGGTCCGGACCTCCAAGTGGAGAAGAACTGGAACGAGATAACGAGTAGGGTGGTCACTCTCGCCCGGCAATGGGCCGAGAGGAAACTGTCCCTAAAAGGTCGGGCGGAGGTGACGAACACGTACATCGCGTCCGTCATCTACTACCGCCTGACCGTCGTACCTTGTCCCGACCCTACCATCACCAAACTAGAACGCATTCTCTTCCGCTTCTTGTGGAAAGGATGCATCCCGATGGTCAGGCGATCCATTTGCTGTCAACACCCGTTAAAACGAGGGCTGGGCATGCCGTGGTTGATGATGCGCAGACACGCGCTGAGACTGCGACATCTCTGGCTCTATGTAGACGACGGTGAACAGGTGTGGTCGCCGTTTGTGAGGCACGCTTTCCCGCAGCTCGTCTCCATGACCGAACTGCAGTCGTGGATCAAAAAGAGGCCGAGGAAGGGCGAATGGCATCGCGAGTGTCGCGTTGCTCTCAAGCAACTCTGCCGTCCTGGGTCGACCTTGAGTGACTTCAACACAACCAAAGCATTCTATAGGGGTTTAGTGGAGGGGAGGTACGACGACGAGCTCGGGGCGAACCTGGACGTCGACGAGGAGTACCTGACCCGCCTGTTCAGGACGACTTTCGGGCCAGGGCCCATGGACAACTTCCAGAGATCCCTGGCCTGGCAGTGCTACCGAGAAGCGCTACCCGTTCGGGATAAGCTCTACAGACACGGCTCGAGAAACACGGGGCCGACCTGCCCGAGATGCGGTCAGAGCGACGAAACCGTTCTGCACGCACTCGTGCAGTGTCCAACAATTTCCGACCTGTGGGCTTATGTCGAACAACTGCTGTCACGTGTGGGACGAGTCGGTTTATCAGCTGAGTCTATCGTCAATATCGTCACGCCTCCTTCCTTCAAACGGGAAGGAAGAGCTATTTTCATCATCCTTGTGGCTATGGCGAAAGAATGTATCTGGTGGACGCGTCTGAAAGGATTGGAGACAAACACTTTCCTCTCTGGTCAATCTCTCATCAACTTCTTCAAGTACCACTTGAAAAGGAAAGTGAGAGTAGAGAGGCAAGTTTTGTCTAGCGAATGTTTTAAAAAAAGATGGGTGAATGTAGCAAGAATGGCACGTATGAATGACGAAGCCACCTTGAACATGATCCTATGAACCCAGAAATTGAAAACAGAGAGTTGCTTATTCGCAAAAAAAAAAAAGAAATATAACATGTGACTCCATTGACCGAGGCTACCGTGGTCTTTTCCGTAGGCTTTTCCTTCCACGGGTAAACCTCACCTGTCCTCCCCTTTACACTTCATATTGACATTTCTGTGATAACGATCCCTATTGATCAATTTTTTTTTTCCTCTCCCCCTTTTTTTTAACCCCCCTTCTTTTGTCCTCTTTCTCTCCTTTTACAATCCCTTTTGATCGAAACTCCACCTTCCTTTTTTTTTTTTAAACCTGCAAAAGAAAAGCTCTACCTTGTAATTTGTTCTATCTGTGTGCAGCCCTGTGTGGCTAATAAAGAAACATATCTATCTATCTATCTATCTATCTATCTATCTATCTATCTATCTATCTATCTATCTATCTATCTATCTATCTGTCTGTCTGTCTGTCTGTCTGTCTGTCTGTCTATCTATCTATCTATCTATCTATTTATTTTTTATTTTATTTATTAATTTTTTTTGTTCTTTTCTTCCCTTTTACGATCCCTCTTGATCGAAAACCTACGCCACCCCTTTTTTTTGTTTCTTTTGTTTTTTTGTTTTTTTCATCCCCCAAAAGAAAAGCTCTACCTTGTAACTTGTCCCATCTGTGTGCAGCCCTGTGTGGCCAATAAAGAAACTTATCTATCTATCTATCTATCTATCTATCTATCTATCTATCTATCTATCTATCTATCTATCTATCTATCTATCTATCTATCTATCTATCTATCTATCTATTTCTGTGTGAGTCTATATGTGTGCGATTGTGCGTGTGTATATGAATATCCATGCTTTTATAACACGAGTATGAATATATAAAATATTGATGAACCAAGTCTACCTAAACTAAGATGCTAAGGTGTTAACTTTCATTAACGCCGAATTTGACAGCCGTTTACGTATTTTTCTCAAAATGACAGCTTAGTCAACGTAAATTATAAAAGGCTGCAAGATATTTAACCGCACACATTTCCACTACAATCTATCTTAACCTAACCCAACAACATCTCAACGTTATCGCTTTTATTCACGACTGTATTTTTTATATAAATTTCGTATAAAAACTTCATGACTGTGTGGTAAGAAGCTTGCTTTCCAATCACATGGTATTGGGCAAGTGTCTTTTACTATAATATCTGGCCGACCAAAGCCTTGTGAGGGGAATTGGTAGATAGACTCTTAAAGGAGCCTGTCGTGTGTCTGTGTCTGTGTTTGTCCATGCCATCATCGCTTGACAACTGGATTTGGTGTGTTTACGTCCTCATAACTTAGAGCCTCGGCAAAGAGATCGATAGAATAGACACTAGGTTTAAAAATAAGTCCTGGGGTCGAATTGTTCGACAGAAATACATGAAGGCAGTTCTCCAGCGTGGTCGCAGTCATATGACAGAAACAAGAAGAAGAATAGTCCCTATTCTTGGTCCCTAGTATTAACACAATGAAGGTGTATGGCTAAGTAGGTAGGGTACTTGGCTCACGATTCTACTGATATGAGTTCGATTCCACGCTGTGTCCTGGAGCAAGATACTTTATTTCAGGCTGCCTGAGTCCAGTCAACTAGCAAAAATGAGTAGTAGCTGTAATTCAAAGGTCCAGCTTTGTCACATTGTATCACACTGAATCTCTCTTAGTATTACGTTGAGGAAGCACTTGTCTGTGAATTACTCATCCACATACATATCTTTATTGATATACTTTACTTGTTTCCGTCTGTAGCCTGCAGCCACGAAAAGCTTAGTCATACAAACCGACCCAGCACTCATTTTCAAAGTCTGGAACCTATTATACCTACCTATGTTGCCGAACGGTGAAGGGCGCGTATACAAGCCAACACCAATCGTCAAGTGGTGGTGGTGGACAGACACAAGCACAAAGACACACACACTTAAATACATACATACATACATACATACATACATACATACTACATACATACATACATACATACACAGACGCACACGGATACTGGTTCAGTCCCATTGCGTGGTACCTTGGGCAAGTGTCTTCTGCTATAGCCTCGGGCCGACCAAAGCCATGAGAGTGTACGTGGTAGACGGAAACTGAAAGAAGCTTAAGGTTGATATATATATATATATATATATATATATATATATGTGTGTGTGTGTGTGTGTCTGTGTGTGTGTGCGTGTGTGCGTGTGCGCGTGTGTGTGTGTGTATGTGTGTGTTTGTGTTTGTGTTCGTGTGTGTGTTTGTCCCTCCACCATCGCTTGGACACCGATGCTGGTGTGTTTACGTCCCAGTAATTTAGTGGTTCGGCAAAAGATCGATAGAATAAGTACTAGGCTTACAAACAATAAGTTTTTGGGGTCACTTTGATCGACTAAAGACGGCGCTCCAGCATGGCCGCAGTCAAATGACAGAAACAAATAAAAGAATAAATGTATACATGTGTATGTGTGTGTGTGTGTGAGGGTAGGTGTGTGAGTGTGTATGCACACACAGTTACTTCAGTGACATCTCAGGAATTCATGAACCTGCATCTGAAATATCCGTTTTGGTCTTTAATGGCACTCTTGTTTTGGCAATGTATCTGTGAACCGTTACTCATGGGTCACTACAGGGAGAAACTCCTGAATGAAACTTCTCCAGAACGGAAACCCTCTCTCTCTAGAGTGAAACTATTACCATTGTTAACACTTGTACTCTTTACTCTTTTACTCTTTTACTTGTTTCAGTCATTTGACTGCGGCCATGCTGGAGCACCGCCTTTAGTCGAGCAAATCGACCCCAGGACTTATTCTTTTGTAAGCCCAGTACTTATTCTATCGGTCTCGTTGCCGAACAGCTAAGTGACGGGGACGTTAACACACCAGCATCGGTTGTCAAGCAATGCTAGGGAGACAAATACAGACACACAAACACATACACACACATATATATATACATATATACGACAGGCTTCTTTCAGTTTGCGACTACCAAATCCACTCACAAGGCATTGGTCGGCCCGGGGCTATAGCAGAAGACACTTGCCCAAGATGCCACGCAGTGGGACTGAACCCAGAACCATGTGATTGGTTAGCAAGCTACTTACCACACAGCCACTCCTGCAAAAGTTAAAAACTATAAAGGTTTTACATTTGCATATACAAAGTGTTGGTTAAAACCGTTAGAAACTATTTTATCTTATCAGAAATGGCTTCACTTATTGCCCTTATATATCCTATTAGTTTTCACCTTGAGCACTGTGAGGTGATTAGCAATATGTTTTCATGGAAAGTGAAAGAGGTAACTCAGTTGTTGACAAAATCTCAGGATTCCAGGGGTTTGAGCTGATCTACCTGTTTTTCATTTCACGAAGATTTTGTTGAAGTTTTTACACCTGTGAACACATAGAAAGTTGGTTAAAAATCAATATGCGAATTCTGTAGTATAACGCAGTGTATTAGAACTTATATACATACGTGATTGCAGCAATATAAATATGTGTGTGTGTAAGTGTATATGTGTGTGTGTATGTATGTGTGTACATGTGTTTGTATATATAGGTATGCATATATCTCTATAGGTTTATATGTATATATACACTAGCAGTATCGCCCGGCGTTGCTCAGGTTTGTAAGGGAAATAACTATAAAGCATTTTTAGAGAGTTATAGCCAAAAAATAGCCAAAAAATGGAAAAAAAATGATGGTAAATTTTTTTTTTGAGAGTAATAAAAGGTTGAGTTGCGTCCCCTAGACAGTCTGTGGTTTGTTTTTTTTTATTCTCGACCCCATGTCGAATTTATCGATTTTTTTCAGAACTGGGGGAACTTTTCAAAATTTTCGCTGCGTTAGTTTTGAATTATACATTGGGCTATGTGTGTGTCAAGTTTCATCAGAATCGGTTGAAAGCCGTGGTCAGGGTGAGGGTACGAGAAAACAGACACACAGAAACACGCACAGACAAACTGCCGTTTATATAGAGAGAGATATATAAACATGTGTATACATACATGCATATACGCATGTACGTATGTACTTATATACGGGTATATCTAAACTTCCATATTTATGTCTATCTATCTATCTATCTATCTATCTATCTATCTATCTATCTATCTATCTATCTATCTATCTATCTAAATCACTATCTATATATATTGACAATACACGGATATGTAATTTTAGGTATGTGTGCATATGTGTGTATATGTGTGTGTGTTTGTGTTTGTGTGTTATGTTTGTGTGTCTGTAATTGTGTGTGTGTGTGTGTTTTGTGAGTCTTATTTCTGATCTTACAAGTACAAAATTCGTTTGAACACTTTCACCACATATAATTAGCTTTGTTTTCACCATCAATAAATATATTTTGAATTCATTGTAATTCAAAAGTCTTCATATTTTCCCGAGAGAACTCTTGAAGTGTTCCTTCAGACACCATTCATTATTGGCACTTTTGGTCAAATAATTTGCTTCCGTCTACAAAATAAATTATTTCCGGGTGCGGCGAATAGAAATTTTTCACGCCTGCTACTTCTCTTTCACACAGATTTTGCTCACATCTCTCTTTCTCTCTCTGTCTCTCTCTGTCTCTCTCTCTATGTCTATCTATCTATCTATCTATCTATCTATCTATCTATCTATATATCTATCTATCTATCTATCTATCTATCTATCTATCTATCTATCTATCTATCTATCTAGCTAGCTAGCTAGCTAGACAGATAGATACACACAAGTCAGATGTATATATAAATATGTGTGTGTATGTATATATGTGTATGTGTCTGTATGTATGTGCGTGTGTGTGTATGTGTGTGATAGCGTGTTGTGTATTGCCTAGGGTTGTTAGGATCCCAACCATAAAGCCGTGGGTCTGATCCCTGAATTGCGTGCAGCGTTGTGTTCGTGAACAATATACATAATTTTACCCTGCTCCTCTGTAATCAGCTCAAAATGATCACCAGTTTTCATATCCATGATGCTCCATTTGGACAAGGGTGAGAGAAAATGGTGAGAGCGTGTGTATGTTTGCTCACGACTACATAAAAAGCTGAAACAATTAGTTAAAGCGTGTTACCATCTACCAGGTCATACATACTTGCCAGTGACTATCAATCTATCTATCTATCTATCTATCTATCTATCTATCTATCTATCTATCTATCTATCTATCTATCTATCTATCTATCTATCTATATATCTATCTATCTATCTATCTATCTATCTATCTATCTATCTATCTATCTATCTATATATCTATCTATCTATTTTTTTTTTAACCCCCCTTATTTTTGTCCTCTTTCTCTCCTTTTACGATCCCTTTTGATCGAACCTCCCCCTTTTTTTTTTTTTTTTTTTAATACCTTCAAAAGAAAAGCTCTACCTTGTAATTTGTTCTATCTGTGTGCAGCCCTGTGTGGCTAATAAAGAAACATATCTATCTATCTATCTATCTATCTATCTATCTATCTATCTCGCAAACATGCGCCGTGCCAGGCCGGACCATCCATGACAACCTCCACCTGATGCGCTACATCATAGACAGGGTAGTTAACGAACCTGGCATGGGTGGGGCGCTGATCAATTTGGATCAATCGAAAGCTTTCGATAGGGTGGACCATCGATACTTGGAGGCGGTCCTCGGAGCGGCTGGCTTCGGTCCCGTCTTCCGCGACTGGATAGCCGCTTTGTACAGAGGCATCCGTTCGGTAATTCGCGTGAATGGACATCTATCGAGACCCTTCGACATCGCACGTTCGGTCCGTCAGGGATGCCCCCTCTCGTCGCTTCTATACGTATTGACTCTCGAGCCATTATTGCGGAAGCTGGCAACCTTGAGAGGCATCCCGCGAGAACTGGGATGCGGGACGAGCGTGTCTGCATACGCGGACGACGTCACCGTCATAGTGTCTAGCCACGAGCACATCGAGCAGGTCGGCGAGACACTGAAAAACTACGAAGCGGTGACAGGAGCGAAAATCAACCGGGAAAAGTCAGTGGGCTTGCGACTAGGCACCTGGAGAAGCAAGCCCATGCCGTCCACCAGCGCCTCCGTCGTGGGACGCTGGACCGACGGCCCGGTTGAGTTGCTCGGGGTCTGGTTTGGTCCGGACCTCCAAGTGGAGAAGAACTGGAACGAGATAACGAGTAGGGTGGTCACTCTCGCCCGGCAATGGGCCGAGAGGAAACTGTCCCTAAAAGGTCGGGCGGAGGTGACGAACACGTACATCGCGTCCGTCATCTACTACCGCCTGACCGTCGTACCTTGTCCCGACCCTACCATCACCAAACTAGAACGCATTCTCTTCCGCTTCTTGTGGAAAGGATGCGTCCCGATGGTCAGGCGATCCATTTGCTGTCAACACCCGTTAAAACGAGGGCTGGGCATGCCGTGGTTGATGATGCGCAGACACGCGCTGAGACTGCGACATCTCTGGCTCTATGTAGACGACGGTGAACAGGTGTGGTCGCCGTTTGTGAGGCACGCTTTCCCGCAGCTCGTCTCCATGACCGAACTGCAGTCGTGGATCAAAAAGAGGCCGAGGAAGGGCGAATGGCATCGCGAGTGTCGCGTTGCTCTCAAGCAACTCTGCCGTCCTGGGTCGACCTTGAGTGACTTCAACACAACCAAAGCATTCTATAGGGGTTTAGTGGAGGGGAGGTACGACGACGAGCTCGGGGCGAACCTGGACGTCGACGAGGAGTACCTGACCCGCCTGTTCAGGACGACTTTCGGGCCAGGGCCCATGGACAACTTCCAGAGATCCCTGGCCTGGCAGTGCTACCGAGAAGCGCTACCCGTTCGGGATAAGCTCTACAGACACGGCTCGAGAAACACGGGGCCGACCTGCCCGAGATGCGGTCAGAGCGACGAAACCGTTCTGCACGCACTCATGCGGTGTCAAACAATTTCCGACCTGTGGGCTTATGTCGAACAACTGCTGTCACGTGTGTGACGAGTCGGTTTATCAGCTGAGTCTATCGTCAATATTGTCACGCCTCCTTCCTTCAAACGGGAAGGAAGAGCTATTTTCATCATCCTTGTGGCTATGGCGAAAGAATGTATCTGGTGGACGCGTCTGAAAGGATTGGAGACAAACACTTTCCTCTCTGGTCAATCTCTCATCAACTTCTTCAAGTACCACTTGAAAAGGAAAGTGAGAGTAGAGAGGCAAGTTTTGTCTAGCGAATGTTTTAAAAAAAGATGGGTGAATGTAGCAAGAATGGCACGTATGAATGACGAAGTCACCTTGAGCATGATCCTATGAACCCAGAAATTGAAAACAGAGAGTTGCTTATTCGCAAAAAAAAAAAGAAATATAACATGTGACTCCATTGACCGAGGCTACCGTGGTCTTTTCCGTAGGCTTTTCTTTCCACGGGTAAACCTCACCTGTCCTCCCCTTTACACTTCATATTGACATTTCTGTGATAACGATCCCTATTGATCAATTTTTTTCCTCTCCCCCCTTTTTTTTAACTCCCCTTTTTTTGTCCTCTTTCTCTCCTTTTACGATCCCTTTTGATCGAAACTCCCCCTTCCTTTTTTTTTTTTTAAGCCTTCAAAAGAAAATCTCTACCTTGTAATTTGTTCTATCTGTGTGCAGCCCTGCGTGGCTAATAAAGAAACATATCTATCTATCTACGGACGTGCTGTCACTTCGGCTCCGAAGGTAATCGTTTATTTTGACTTATAGCCCATATTTTGGGTACATTTTTGCAAATAAGGTGTGTAAGGCACCCAACTTTCGTTTGTGTGCTTTTCCAAGGGAGCAATTCGCACTTAGGGGCAGTTTCAACCCCATTTCATTTCTGTAATTTTCTTCTCGACATTAGAAAATGTCGAGAAATTTTATTGTAGAACGCTGGTCGCGTTTCTTTATGGACCAGCATTTTCCTAGTTTGGAAACGCTAGGAGAAGAAAAAAAGAACTCATGCACGCAAAGTGCAAACATGAATAACGTTGGAATGAACGCTGCAACCACGTGCGGTAACAGCCCTGTCACCACCACCACCACCACTAACAACAACAACAACGAGACTACTACTGCTATCACCACCACCTCCACTACCACCACCACCACCACTACCACCACGACCAACATAAATGATAAGAATGAAACTCACGCGAATACTATTAAGAAAAATAACAACAAAAACAAGAACAACAATAAAAATGAACTATCTAATAGTGAAGATGTTAATACAAAAAAATCAACAACACCAGTAAATTTCGCTGACACTCTGCGTCAGAAGAAAGAGATTGTAACATTTACAAATGAAGAGCTCATAGAAACGAGAGCTCTCTTTACAACCCGTGGGCAAGATTTTGTGCTGCATACACCTCAACACATAAAGCAAGAAATAGAAAATAAGACAATTATATATAAAATTATAAGAAAAAACAAAAAACTAAATGAACAGATTACAAAAACAGATGTAGAAAAATGCTTAAAAAACATAATGAAAGAAAAAGAATATATAAACTGGGGTCCCCAGTTTAACACAGTAGTGGTCCGCTTCCCTAACCAGGAAGTGGCAAAAGCTCACTCTACTGAGTCTCTGGGAAATGATGAAATCATCATGGTCCCATACTATAAAAACCAGAGAGTGAGTCGAATCACTAATAAAAATGTACCTCCCGAGATTCCTAACAAATGAATAACAGGGGCAATCTGTTACCATTTAAAAAATATCAACATTTTGGAAACCGCAGTGTACCTTGGCGACATTTGGGGTGGGAAGACAATAGTGGTGACCATACAGATTGAGGGGGCCTCTATCGAGAGCTTACCGGATAAGATCCACTTGGAAAATGGGCAATGCCTATATGTTGTAGCAGAAGGCAAAAAGCCTAGATGCTACAACTGTGTCAGTCCCGAACATTTAATTGCCAAGTGCGCTCTGGTATAGAAAAAACAAGAAAGAACAAATCAGAAAACAAATAAAAAAACCCTTGTTGCCAACACCAACACCAACACCAACACACTCAATTATGGAACAATGCCAAGAAAAACAACAAACCAGCAAACAAACCCCAACAACATCACCATGACGTCACAACCAATTCAACATGTTGAATCGACAAAAAATAGACCAACACCCACACAGAGGACGACAATTAAAAAGACAGAAAACAGTGACGAGAAGACAAATTCTACCCCTAACACCACAACAACACAAACACCGCACAAAACATCAACAATTTCTACAAGCATACATATGACCGCAAATGCTTTGCCTCTACCCCATACTGATACGTCGGACGACGAAAGTTCGACGGAATGGCAAATAGCCACAGGGGGTAAAAGGAAAAGATCCCAAAAATCCACCAAACAAGGAAGTAAAGCAGGGAGATATCTAACTCCGGACAACATCCCCCTAGACAATCAAAAAAGCAATGAACCCATAAAACCACACGCACAACTAAATTGCAATAGACACAGACAATAAAGAATTAATGGACTACATCACATCCAGCACGGTCATCTGTGAAGATGACTTTAAGACAAACAATCATCCGCACACCACACCACCGAAACACATCAGAATTTTACACATAACACAAGCAAAACCATACTGAAAACAATATTACCGAATGCGGTAGGCGGGTTTCAACGATACCTGTCGAAAAAACTATACAAACACCTCATCAAAAACAATACAAAAGAAGAAGAAAAAAATAAAACTTTTAAAATGAGTAAGTGACCTCCCCTGTTGCCTCTTGTCTCTTCTAATGTAGTGTGTAAAACACAATTTTCGTAAATGTCAAGTATGCTTAAATTAGGTTGTGTGAATGCGCGTGGCTTGGCGTCGGCTTGGAAGCAAGGTTACCTTCTAAACGACATCAAGTCACTGAATGTGGATATAGTAGCTATCAGTGAAACCAGACTCAGTAAGCCGCGAGCCCTCGAGTCCATGTTTGGCAATCAATTTGACATTTATTTTTCTCCCTGTCTGCCGAACATGGGTGGTGGAGATACCGCGGTGCTTTTTCGAAAGAGTCTAAATGTAAAAATAAGAGCAATATCCAAGACCCGGAGGGTAGGCTGGTTGTCTTGGACGTGGATGGCAGAAATGGTGTGCATTCCGTCTGATGGCAGTTTATGCACCGTCCTTAACGGGTCGGGCGGATTTCTTCAGACGTCTAGGGGTTTTCCTGGGTACGTCTAGACCTTTACTGTTAGTAGGGGATTGGAACGCTACCTTGGACACGCATCTAGATTATGTGGGAAGGAATAGGAATAGAAGGGGGTGTAAGAGCCTCAAAGACCTGCTCAGACGTTTCCATTTGTCTGACAGGTTCCGACTCGACCATCCGAACGTGCCAACGTGGACTTGGACAAACCGCGTCGGATCGTCGAGATCTTATCTAGATAGAATTCTATGCAGGACAGCGGATAGGGATAGTGTAGGATGTCCACAATTTAAAATAGTCAGCTACACAGATCACAAATTTGTTACGTGTACGCTCGACTTAGATAAAACACATAGGCAGGGTCCCGGTTACTGGAAACTGAACACGTCGCTGTTAGCGCGACAGGTTTACAGGAACCGTATTAGCGAGTTAATTAAGAGGGCGCTGACGGGAGCCGTCGTTAACAACCGCTGGTGGTGCGCCCTGAAAATGGCAATAAAATCGGAATCAATTAGGTTTAGCAAGGAATTAGCGATAGAACGAAATAGAGTAGAGGGAGACTTGGTTAAGAAACTAGAAGAGGCACTTACCACTGGCAGCGCAACCAACGTGCTGGCTGCGAGGATGGCCCTCGACCAACACCTCAACGCCAAGCACGAAGGTTGCGTCGTCAGAGCTAAAATGCGTGCCTTAAGGAACGAAGAGATCGAAGCTGCGCGAGAGGCCCGGGTAGCGGAGGCGCAGCGTGGCAACAGAGCCACCATTCGGTCTCTAATAGATCAACAGGGATGCAGTTTACTCGAACCCGAAAGGATGACTGTTTGGTGCGAGTGGTGGGTCGGAACGCGGGATGGATTTCAGTGCCTACCTGACCGACCTGCCGCGGCTCTCGGCAAGAGAAGCGGAGTGTTGTGAAAGTCCCATCACAGCCGCTGACCTGTGGGATGCGATGGCGGGCTGTGCGAGGGATAAGTCGCCTGGATTGGATGGTTTACCCTATGAGCTGTATTGTCAAATGCCAGACTTGTTTGGCGACCTCTTGGCGACCTCTTGGCATCTACTACAACTGGCAACAAAACGGGAGAATCCCCGGTTTCGTGAGCCGAGGTGCAGTGACGTTGCTGAAGAAAGACCCAAACAAGGGAAATTTTATAGATAATTTCAGGCCCATCACTCTGCTCAACGCAGATTTGAAAATTTTGGCCAAAGTAATAGCCGAGAGGTTGGCGCTTGTCATTGGTAAACTGGTCGACAGGGCGCAAACATGCGCCGTGCCGGGCAGAACAATACATGACAACCTCCATCTGATGCGCTACATTGTGGACAGGGTAGTTAAGGATCCTGGCAGTGGTGGGGCGCTGATAAATTTGGATCAGTCTAAAGCCTTCGATAGGGTCGACCATCGGTACTTGGCGGCCGTCCTCAGGGCGGCTGGCTTCGGTCCCGTCTTCCGCGGTTGGATCGCTGCCTTGTATAGCGGCATCCGATCGGTGATTCGGGTGAACGGTCACCTGTCGAAACCGTTTGACATCACGCGTTCGGTCCGTCAGGGGTGTCCCCTGTCGGCGTTTCTGTATGTATTGACTCTCGAGCCGCTACTGCGGAAGCTGGCGACACTGAGGGGCATCCCACGGGAACTGGGTTGCGGGACGAGCGTGTCGGCATATGCGGACGATGTCACCGTCATAGTGTCGAGCGACAAACACATCCAGATGATAGCCGAGACACTAAGAAAATACGAAACGGTGACGGGAGCAAAGATTAACCCGGAAAAGTCAGTGGGTTTGCTACTCGGCACCTGGAGAAGCAAGCCCATGCCGTCCGACTGCGGCTCAGTAGTGGGACGCTGGACGGACGGACCGGTAAAATTGCTCGGGGTCTGGTTCAGTCCGGACCTGAACTGGGACGAGATCACGAGTAGAGTGGTCGCTCTCAGCCAAACATGGGCCGAGAGAAAGCTGTCTCTAAAAGGCTGGGCGGAGGTGGCGAACGCGTACATCGCATCCGTCATCGATTACCGCCTGACCGTCGTACCTTGTCCCGACGCCACCATCACCAAACTGGAACGTATACTCTTCCGCTTCCTGTGGAATGGTGGCGTTCCGATTGTGAGGAAGTCCATTTGCTGTCAACATCCGTTGAATGGAGGACTGGGCATGTCGTTGTTGATGATGCGCAGGCATGCGCTGAGACTGCGACATCTCTGGAACTTCATCGACGACGGTGAACAGGTGTGGGCGCCGTTTGTGAGGCGCGCTTTCCCGCAGCTCGTCTCACTGACCGAACTGCAAACGTGGTTCAAAAAGAGACCGGAACTGGGCGATTGGCACCGAGAGTGTTGCCAAGCTCTACAGCAGCTCTGCCGACCGGGGTCAAACTTGTGCAACTTACAAACGACTAAAGCGTTCTATAGAGGACTAGTGGAGGGGAGGTCCGACGACACACTCGGGGCAAACCTGGGCGTCGACGAAGAATTCCTAACCCGCCTGTTCAGGACGACGTTCGGGCCGGGGCCTATGGATAACTTCCAGAAATCCCTGGCTTGGCAGTGCTATCGAGACGCACTACCTGTTCGAGAGAAGAGCTACAGACACGGTTCGAAAACCATCACCGGACCGACCTGCCCGAGATGCGGTCAGAGCGACGAAACCGCTCTGCACGCACTCGTGCAGTGTCCAGATATTTCAGAGCTGTGGTCCTTCGTCGAACAGCTGTTGTCACGTGTAGGTCGGGCTTGCCTATCGGCCGAGTCTATCGTGAATATTGTTCCACCACCTTCCTTTAAACGGGAAGGGAAAACGGTTTTCGTTACGCTGATGGCTATGGCGAAAGAATGTGTGTGGTGGACGCGTTTGAAAGGACTGCAAACAAACACCTTCCTCTCTGGTCAGTCTCTCGTCAACTTTTTCAAGTACCACTTGAAAAGGAGGATGAGAATAGAGAGGAAGGCTTTGTCGAACGAAAGTTTTAATAAAAAGTGGGTAAAAGTGGCAAAAATGGTCAGTATGAAAGACGACACTATTTTAAGCATAAATCTGTAACCAAAAGAGACAACGAGAAGTAAGGCGACTTACGCATGTGTTCTTTTTCGAACTGTCTGAGGTGACCTTGGTCTTTTTTGTAGGTTTTTCTTTCCAAGGCTACACGTAAACTGTGAACCTTATATATATATATATATTATATATATATATATAATATATATATATATATATATATATATATATATGCCTTTTATACACCACACAACCCACAGATCCCTATTGATCAAATGTTTTGTTTTTTTTGTGCCCCACCCATCCCACCTCGAAAAGAAAAAATTCTACATTGTATTTCGTCCATTTTTATTCTGTGTTTAGCCCTGTGTGGCTACAATAAAAAGTTATCTATCTATCTATCTATCTATCTATCTATCTATCTATCTATCTATCTATCTATCTATCTATCTATCTATTATCTATCTATCTACTATCTATCTATCTATCTATCTATCTATCTATCTATCTATCTATCTATCTATCTATATCTATCTACTTATCTATCTATCTATCTATCTATCTATCTATCTCTATCTATCTATCTATCTATCTATCTATCTATCTATCTACCTACCTACCTATCTATCTATCTATCTATCTATCTATCTATCTATCTATCTATCTATCTATCTATCTTTCTATCTATCTACACACACACGAGTGCGCAAACATACAGACGCTCGCATACGCTTGCACACACATACACAGACACATACACACACACGTATGTATACACACACATATGACGAATGGGAGCAAGACGAAACTTCGAAGTTGCTGTCAAACTTATCCGTGTAAAAGTTTAATAAAGGCATACTCTACTAAAAAGTATTGAGAAATCTACCAGTTTAAAGTTAAATTGTCTTTACATTTAACTTGATATAAGCAGGTGAGATGGCAGAGTCGTTAGCACGTCGGACATATGTTTCTGAGTCTATTGCTCGTCGTCAGTTCGGTGTAGTCAGTCTCGCTCGCTTAGTGGCATTTCGTCCGCCTTTACGGTCTACATCCAAAGGCCGTGAGTCAGCTGTGCCTTTCTTTCTTTCGGGGTCGTTAAAATAAGTACCAGTCGAGTACTGGGGTCGAATAAACGACTAGATCCCTCCTCCAAAATTTCAGGCCTTGTCTCTTAAGTAGAATGGATATTTACCTTGTTATAAACACGCACACATATATACACACATATAAACGTATCTAATAAGCAAACATATTACATTTACTTGACTAAATACACAAAACTATTTTCCCAGATATATACTCATCATATATACTGGAAACGGGAAAAAACTCCCACAAAACAAAATAAAACATAAACAACAATAAACAAAAATACCCTTCTATTGATCTTCTTTTGCTTAAAGAAAACCAAAATAATTCAGTTATAAAGATAAGTGAAAGGAGATTTATTCCTAATTGAATTGAAATGGTTACAGCTGGTTATCGATACCTCTTTGTTGATTTTGTACAATCAGTATGCTATTAATTCGCATTGTTCTCTACGGCAATTGAAGCCTGCTTTGAAATTCTCTCTATTCTTATTTACGCGAAAAGAATCTTAACTTTAAAAGGAGTAACCTTTGTTCCTATTATTGTTTAGTACAAACTATGTCTCAAAAGCATTCTAACTACCATCATTACACATTATATTCGGGGAAACCTATTTACGACTGCATTATCGTTATGCTCGTTGGTCCTTTTACCGTGTAAATACTTTAATGGCATAACTTGCAATACTTAGGAAAACTTTATATATTATATACTTAGATAATATTTACTATTAATAAGGCGGCGAGCTGGCAGAATCGTTAGCATGCTTAGCGGCATTTCGTCCGTCTTTACGTTCTGAGTTCAAATTCTGCCGAGGTCTACTTTGCCTTTCATCCTTTCGGGGTCAATAAAATAAGTACCAAATGAGCCCAGGGGCCGATGTAATCGACCTACTTCTTCCACACCTTTGTGCTAATATATTGGAAACTAATATTTACTATTAATAACTGTTTCTTATTCAGGCAAATGGTTATTCTTCTAGTCTATCAACCCACGAGAGATGGAGTGCGAATGTGACCTCGACTAGAATTAATCTCATAACGTAGAGCAGTTGATTGCTAGACCCCTGAAAGTGTGGGAAGTAATGTCTTGTATTGCATGTTCCGGTTTCCTATATTCTAAATTCAAATCGTGCCGAGGTCAAGTTTGCCTTTCATCCATCGTGGGTTGATGGAATAAAGGACCTGCCAAGTATCGAATTTGACGTAATTGATGAGTCTTTCTTCACAAAATTCTCCAAAGTTTCGGCGTTACTGGCTTTTCTGAAGAGCGATCTGAGTATATATATATATATATATATATACATCTACGAATACACACATACGCTCGCGCACAATTAGACCTGTGTATATGTTTCTGCGCTTGTGTGCACGCGTGTGAATATACAGATATATATGTTTGCATTAGAACACGTGTTGAGGAATTTGAGAAAAACAATTACCTGATACATTTTTACATGTGGCTTACATACAATATTAATAAAATTTCTCTTACAGATTGTTGTTTCTGAAAAAATTGTATGTGTACATGATGATGTCTGCTGAATGTGCAAGCCACAACTAGAGTGTATGGGGTATTGTTACAGACACTATGATAATGGAACTATGGTATCATTGAATACAACACAATGCAAATGATTTTATGCGAAAATGTAGGTGATATGAGATAAATAATATAACTAAATGATTACTCTTTTACTCTTTTACTTGTTTCAGCCATTTGACTGCGGCCATACTGGAGCACCGCCTTTAGACGAGCAAATCGACTCCGGGACTTATTCTTTGTAAGCCCAGTACTTATTCTATCGGTCTCTTTGCCGAACCGCTAAGTGATTAATAATAATAATAATTTCTTTATTGACTACAAGGGCTAGACACTAAACAAATAGGGAAAATATAATACAAGGGACAAGAGGGGTGTTGAACAATAATGAATATGCAATGAAAAACAACAATTTACAAGAAACTTCTAACAAAAAAAAAACCACAATTGGGGGGAGTTCCATCCAGAGTCATCTAAGGTACCCCATACATCCTGGTCACCCCGATTGCCAAGAGCATCTCTTTACATCAACCGTTCCGGCCTACAGGCAAATGTTCAAAGTAGGCCTATTCACACGGGCCATATTCGCCACATTCTCCCACGTTTCAACAAATAATAATAATCCTTTCTATAATAGGTACAAGGCTTGAAATTTGGGAGAAGGGGATTTAGCAAAATCTCAGTGCTAGATTCGTACTTATTTTGTCGACTCCGAAAGGATAAAAGGCAAAGTCGACCTCGGTGGAATTTTAACTCACAACGTAGTACCACCGTTTAAGCCTTATGACTAAATCACTAATCATCTTTAAACAAATCTTACTCAGGGACATTTTGAGCAGGATAGGCCCCTCCTGCAAGGTCATGCGCTGTTTATCTTGATATAAGATCGCCATGTTACGCATATACGGCTGCGATGCATGTGCCTAGTGTATCCTTATCAGACTGGCAGTCATGATGGATATATTGAACTTCGTATAATTGTACCCCCAGTGTCACGTTGATGGCATGTGCTACTCTCTCACTCACTCAATAATAATAATAATAATAATAATAATAATAATAATAATAATAATAATAATAATAATAATAATGATGATGATGATAATGATAATAATGATAATAATGATAATAATAATAATGATAATATAATAATAATAATAATAATAATAATAATAATGAAGATGATGATGATAATGATAATAATAATAATAATAATAATAATAATAATAATAATAATATAATAATAATAATAAATAATAATAATAATATGATAATAATAATAATAATGATAATAATAATAATGATAATAATAATAATAATAATAATAATAATAATAATAATAATAATAATAATAATAAT
>NC_043004.1:54581519-54601519 GCF_006345805.1 Octopus sinensis | reverse complement strand
CAGCAAAAACCTTCTGGCCTAAATTGAACTAGGAACGCCGCAACTGGAACACAACTTCCACAAAAATTGGTGTAAAATTGGTAAAAATTGTTCAAACTTCGGAGGCAAAATACTCTCCTATATAGCAGTTTTCACAATTCATAAAAGTTCTTCACAGCACAATACAATTCTCACAATTAGGTGAGAAAAATATTCACTCAATTTATCGGAGACGGATACGCCCCCCCCCCAAATTTTCTCAATTCAACGAGAAAAATATATTTGTCCCATGTCGGCAGAATCAGAATTCTGAATCCAGTAGGACTTCCTGCCTGTAAAAAACAATTTTCAACAAAAACTCCCACTGGACCAAGAAAACAGAATCTTACCTTACAATGGGGCTTCCAAAATTTTCAATTCAAGACGGCTTCAAAAGCACGTCTTCACCGCTTCAGTGCCAAACACAACATTGACTCGCACATGCGCAGAAGCAACTGCTAGCAAGCTAGTTTATTTCATATAATTTGCCATTTAGGCATTTACAAAGAGGGGACAAACAAGGACAGACAAATATAAAGGGTGAAGTAGCTTAACACAGTTACAATTTTCGAATGAAATTACGGATAAGACTATAAACAATGAGTTTTACGAAGACAATGTTTAAAAATATTAATGATCATGTCGAAGGACGGACACCCAGCCATCCGGGTAGAACCTTTACTTTCTGATCCGGTCACACTTACCTGGTGTCAAACATACCCATCTTGCATGCTACAGGCTTCCATCTTTTCACAAACATATCTCGTGACAGACACCTCTTCTCCAGCCTGATTTTGCTACTGAGGTGGTAACTAAAAAAGTTAATCAACCCCTGGCCGGAGACAAAGGTGCCTGTCACTATACCTTTCGTACGCGTCTTCCATACTGTTTCTTTCAGTATGGCTACTACACAGAAAAAACAAGCCTTTCTTTCCCTGTTAAGGAAAGGGGGCGGCACAATCTCGATGATAGACTCAGCTGATAGCTGTACTCTTCCCATCACTGACAACAGTTGTTCAACAAAAGCTATCAGTCCCGATAACTCCGGACACTCCACGAATGCGTGCAAGACGGTCTCCCTATCCTGCTCACATCGCGGGCATGTCGGCGAGACGGCACTACCGTGCCTTGACAGCTTGTCGCGAACAGGTAAAGCCGCACGGAAACACTGCCAGGCCAGGGATTTCTGGTAATTATCCAGATACCCCGGCCCGAACGTCCTCCGGAACAGGTTGACCAACTGATTTTCATCGTAGCCCAGGGTCTCCCCCAAGGCGTCTTCGGACTTAACCTCCACTAACCCGCTATAGAAATCCGTAGTGGAACTCCTGTTGCCGGCGTTGCCCACCCGAGAGAGTAGCTGGAGCGCCTGACGGCACTCCAAATGCCATTCACTCAGTTTAGGTCTCCGCTTGATCCATGCACCGATGTCCGTTAGGGATGTTAACTGGGGAAGGTAGAACCGGACGTGCGGCGACCACACCTGCTCTCCATCCAGGTAAAGCCAAAGGTGCCTCAACCTTAACGCGAGTTTTCGCATCCTCAGCCAAGGCATCCCTAGCCCACCCTTTAGCGGTTTCTGGCAGCAGACAGAGCGCTTTACAAGTGGCTTTCCTCCTTTCCACAAAAATCGGAAAAGGATTCTCTCCAACTTGTTCAGCCACAAATCGGGGCAAGGCACCACGGTCAGACGGTAGGTGATTACTGATGCTATAAACATCTGCACCACCTCCGCCTTCCCTAGCTGGGATAACGCCCGCCCAGACCAGGTCTGGGTTAGAGCGGTCACCTTGTTGGCCACCTCACTCCAATTTTTCTCAATCTGGAGGTCTGGCCCGAACCAGACTCCGAGCAGCTTAACAGGACCTTCCGTCCAACGACGTTATTGGACGGCATCGGCTTGCCCCTCCAGGTGCCGAGTTGCAAACCGACCGACTTGTCCTTGTTAACCTTTGCTCCTGCCACCGCCTCGTAGCTTTTGATGGCCTCTTCCACCACTGGAAGCTGGCCTTCGTCTGCCACGATGATGGAGGTGTCATCCGCATACGCCGTAGCTCCTCTTCCACACCATAGATCATGCGGCGCGCCCCCTAGTGCCTCCAACTTCCGCAGCAAAGGCTCAAGAGCCAATACGTATAGGAGCGAGGACAGGGGACACCCTTGACGAACTGAACGCTCGATCCTGAACGGCTTCGAAAAGGAACCGTTCACCTTGACTACAGACTCGATGTCGCTATACAAAGAAGCGATCCAACCTCGAAAGGTCGGGCCTAGGCCAGCCTCTCCGAGGACCGCCGCCAAGTACCGATGGTCGACCCTATCAAATGCTTTGGACTGGTCTAAATGTACCAGTGCTCTCCCTGCGCCAGAAAGCTTCCCCGCCCTCTCTAAGGAGTAACGTATAAGGTGGAGATTGTCGTAGATCGTTCTGCCAGGGATAGCGCACGTTTGCGCTTCCCCGACAAGTTTGTCCACGACACGCGCCAACCTTTTTGCTAGCACTTTGGCCAGAATCTTTAACTCTGTGTTCAACAGAGTTATGGGCCTGAAGTTCCCTATCTCGTCCCCCTTGTTCGGGTCCTTCCTGATCAACGTCACCGCCCCCCGGCTCGCAGACTTGGGAATTCTCCCATTCTGCTGCCAGTTGGCGTAGACGCTAGCCAGCAGGTGTCCGAACAAGTCTGGCATACTTCTATAAAATTCATAGGGCAGACCATCGAGACCCGGTGACTTCTCCCCGGGGCACTTGCCCAACACCTCGATTACTTCCTCGGCTGTGATTGACCCTTCACAGCACTCAGCCTCTCGTGTCGAGAGGCGCGGGCCACCAGACAGGAAGTCCCTAAGGGCCTCACCATGATCCAGCGTCCCGCACCTCCCGAACAACTCGGCGAAGTGCTTGTGAAGTGCCTCACACATCTCGTCCCGCTTCTTGATCGTGCATCCGTTTTCATCAACAAGAGACCCAATTGTGGCATCGTTTCCACGCTGTGTTTCTATCGTACGGGCCCATCCGGCAACATTAATTCCCTCACGGCCCAATGCTCGTACTTTAGACCGAACTCTACATCCCTCATGTTTGGTTTTTAGGTGACGGTCTAATGCCGTTCTCGCCGCTAAAATGTGAGATGCAGAGCCCAACCTCAACGCCTCCTCTAAGTTCTTAACTAGTTGCCCTTCTATTCTAGCCCTATCTAGTCTTAGTTGTTTACTAAATCTAATGGACTCGAATCGAATGGCTCTTTTGAGGGCGAACCACCACCGGTTATTAACCACGGCTCCGGTTAACGCCCTCTGCACTAACACCTTAATCCGGCTACGGTATGCCTCGCGTGTCAAAATAGACTTGTTCAGCTTCCAGTATCCGGTTCCTATCTTAAGTGTGCTATCTATGTCCAGTCCACACGTGACCATTCTATGGTCAGTATAGGGCACCTGGACGAGCTGTGGACAACTAAAACTAGACTTATCTCTAGTTCTTATCACTATCCTGTCTAGATAAGACTTGAACCTTCCGTCGCCACTCATCCAGGTCCACTCTGGGACGTTCGGATGGTCAAGTCTGTAACGATCTGCCAGCTGAAACCGCTTAATCAGATCCACGAGGCGTGAGTTTACTTTCCTATAGATCGAGCCAACGCTATCGATGTGAACGTCAACGATAGCATTAAAGTCCCCTAATATCACTAAAGTCTTCGACGTCACGAGAAAGCTCTCTAGGCGCCGATAAAAATCAGTTTGGAAACCTGTAGCACAAGGTGCATAGAGTCCGATCAACCTGAAGGCCTTACTGCTGTATGTCACATCAAGGACGACCAGCCCACCTTCTGGGTCTACATAGACTGTACTTGTCTGCAGAGCCAAGTCTTTACGGATCAGTACCACTACACCCCCTCGCCCTCCGGTCTGGCGAGGAGACATGATTTTCTCATAGCCATTCAGGAGAGGCGAGAAGGTTTGTAGGCTGTCCAGCTTGGTCTCTGTAGCAACCATCACATGTATATCATGTGATCTGAGGTCGTCGAAGAAACAAGCCTGCTTCCACTTCGAACTCAGACCACGCACATTTAAACAACCAAGGTTAAGCGAAGCCATTACAAAAAGTAAAAGTTCTACTTACATTTCGTTGGAGAGGTGGGGGCCGACCTCACCACACGTTTGTGGGCCCCTTCTTTCTCCTCCTTCTTCAGATAGTCCGGCAAGTTCGCGATATGCCGGATGGCGTTTGGGTGTCTGTCTTTTAATTGTTTGAACGTTGTTTCCGCAATCCACGCGTATTTCTCATTTCGATCTTTGTATTTGTTGTACAGTCTTGCTGACTGATACCGAACCTCAATATCGTTTATGTATTTGTTTTGTGTGTCGAATTCAATTAATATGGGTTCATTTTTTTTGTCTTCTTTTTCTGGGCCAGTTGAGCGGGATTTTTTTTTTCGTGTCTGTGGTGTGTCTTTGTTTTTATTATTTTTTGTAGGGGATGTGGACGGGGATGATGCACGAATTCTTTTACGAACTGGTGTAAATCCCCCCTCTGATACCTCCATGGTATCGTCTGGGGTAGCAATAGTTTGTTCATTAGGCGCCGCAGTTTTTAAGGGGTTGGGAGGTTTTAATAATGTAGGGGTTTGTGCGTGCGAGGGCTGGGTTTTTTCTTCAGTTTGTTTTGGGGTTGGCACTGTAACAGCAGGAGTGGGATTTTTTGTTTTTGTAGGGGTAGGTGAGTTTGCAAGGGTACGGATTTTTTTATTATCTGAGGGGCCTGGTGTCTGCGGTTTCTTTTGCTTGTCTGGACAGTCTACACGAATGTGGCCCTTTTTGCCGCAGGCGTAACAGGTGGGTTTTCGGCCTTCGACCTGTACCCTGAGGGCTACGTTCTCGCCCACGAGCACCCTCTCAGGAAGGAGCTGCAGGTCCTCCGGTGTTCCTTGAATTATACCGGATCTACTTCCGGCGGGGCTTCTGCAATCCTGACCCGGGACGTCCTGCGTCCCCTATAGCTTGGGAAAAGTACCACCTCCTTGGTTTTTAGGGGGTTCGCAGAATGCCCGCGGTCCACCTCTTCCCCCGAGAAGGGGACATCCACAGTGCCATATGCCCGTACCCTGGCGACGTACACGATGTCCTTCCAAATCGGGGACAGGCATTTCTCGATGGTGTTTTTTTCAAAGTGTTTGAATCTTCTGCTTTGTGGACAGAAGGTTTTAAACACTACGGTCCGCTTCTCGGTCTCCACGATACTGGCGGAGGGTGATATTTTAACATCACCACCCTCCTCTTGCATTCTTTTAAATAGCTCGACGAGCTGATTGACATCGATGTCAATGTTCTTGGTAGCCACTGCGGCTACCGCAGAAAATTCTTTAACATTGCTCTCCTCAAGAGCACTACTTTCGTGAATAATCTCAACAGACATTATTCTGTTGAAATTAGACAACACAAAAATTACGAATATTGGTTTCCCACAAAACTGGGAAACCTATAGAAAGTTTTTCTTCCAAAGTAGTTCAATAAGTGGTAAAAAGCAGTTCAAAAAATTCCAATTCCCACCCCCATTCGGGGGAGGGGCACGAAAATAGTCTGGCAGGACTATATATAGTCACGTAGAAAAAAGCCACAATGGCTAACAGTTCAACGGTAAGAAATTATCCAATTATTCCCCGGTAAAACCGGAGAACAAGAAAGTTCAACAACGTTCAAGAACAAATTTTTAGTAGTAAAAATTCAACAATTAACAACACAGCAAAACTCTTACCGGGAAGAAAACGCGTCCAAACCGTAGTAAGGTAAGCAAAGTCACTCTTCAGTCAGTGAGGTTAGCAAGCTACTTACCACACAGCCACTCCTGCGCCTGTATGTGTGTAACAAAGAGAGAGTGACTCTATTTCCTCATAACATATGGAGAAATGGATGTCATTTAATGAATTTTTTTGGTTGTAGCTTATCTAATTACAATATTTGTGTACACGTTCATAAATGTTTGGCTGAGTACAATTCTACGTATGTGTGTAACATCGAGCGAAAGTGAAACTTTAAGAGAAAATCAAAATATTGCTCGAAAATTACCTCAAAATTGTGTAACATGACCTCGTTTCCGAGGTTATTTTAGTAGGAAAAAAGAGTTGTGCCAAAAACAGAGTTTATTTGGTAGCCTTTGTACATTGTATATTGATAGATGATAAGCAGCTTTCTTTATTATAGTACATATGTACACACATACACACGCACACACACACACACACACACACACACACACACAACACACACACACACACACTCTCTCTCTCTCTCCTCTCTCTCTCTCTCTCCAATATATATATATATATATATATGAAAAAACAAGTAAAAAATAGAAAATGCTAAAATAATTTTATAGTGAACATTTCAGTACCGGTTTCGGTCATTTTGAGACCTTTTCAACTGTAACGATTAAATAATTAAATTTAGAAAAATTACAAGAAAAGTTTTTTTAAAAGAATATTTCTATAGTAGTGTTCAGATTTAAGTGGCATTCTGCCTTTCTCTGACTCCCTTGTTTGCACTTGTGTGTTCGAGGTAGTTGTGAGTTCTTGGTAGGGTAGTAGAGGGAAGGCTGGTGAGGAAAGGGGGGTGGGAGAATCTGGGAGTGCCCTGATGGTCGTATTTTGAATGGTCAGTGGCGGCTGGCAGTCTCAGTTCAATTCAGGAGAATATTTATATTGACAGGCTTGTTTATAGAATTAGCGTAGGTGTTATACTAAAAAACATTAGTGACAAACTTAAGGGGTAGGGGGTGGAGAAGAAGAAGAAGAAGAAGAAGGAGAAGGAGAAGGAGAAGATGACGATGATGGTGATGGTGGTGATGATTATGACGACGATGATGATGATAACGTTGATGATGAAGAAGAAGAAGAAGAAGAAGAAGAAGAAGAAGAAGAAGAAGAAGGAGGAGAAGGAGAAGATGGTGGTGATGATGGTGGCGATGATGATGATGCCGATGATGATGATAACGATGATGATGAAGAAGAAGAGGAAGCAGAAGAAGAAGAAAAAAACAGAGAAGGGAGAATATGAATGGGTGTAAATATAGCTATGAAGGGGCTGATTAGTAATGGATTCTATGGAGTGTAGTATTTGTGTGTGTATATATATTTTTTTCTTTTATTCTAAAGTTGAGGTATATTAATTGTTTGTCGTAGACCCGTTAAGAAGTGGCTTGTATTTTGTAATAAGAGATTTTCTTTACTTATTTGTTGTCTCGAGGTTGTATCGTCCCTAAATTGGTAGAGGGGGAAAATTCTGAAGTTTGGTGTTTTTTTGTTGGCGCAAGTATCTATGTGTTGGCTAAAAGCTATTTTTCTGTTTTGGGGAATTTTTATCTGGGATCTGTGCAGGGCCATTCGTTTACGCAAACCATTTTTTTGTTTGGCCTATGTACTGCTCTTGACACCCGGAGCAGGTTAGTGAGTATATTAGGTTCTCCGAAGCACATGTGAAGTTGCTTTTCACTGTAAAACGTTGTCCCTGTTGAAGGAGAACTCAGAACCCTCGATTAGATAGTCGCATATCCCGCAATTGGGTCTTCCACATTTTTTTACTGTCGGCTTCTGTGTTGAAGAGTGAATTCGGGCTTGTGTAAGGAGACTTTTCATGGATCTAGGCTGTCTTTTGCTTTTTATGATCGTGTGTGTTTGGAGGATTGTGTTCATCTCTGTGGTCTTTTTTTAGAAGGGGTATGTTGTGGAGGATGGTGTCGAAGGCTTCGTTATTGAGAGGGTTGTGTGTGGAGATGTATGGTAAGGCTTTTGGTTGTAAGTTTTTCTTTGATTTGGGATGTCTCAGTTCCTTGATGTTAAGTTGAAGGGCACGTTGAATGCATTTGTCAATAAGTGAAGGTGGATAGTTCCTGGTGATTAGGGTATCTTTTAGTTCTTGTAGTCGTGTGTCTCTGTGTGTTTGCGTTAGAGACTATAGTGCATATCCTTTTTGCTAGATTGAAGGGGATATTCATCCTGGTGTGTCTGGGGTGGCATGAATTGAATGGAAGATATTGCTTAGAGTCTGTAGGCTTATAGTATATGTCTGTTTCTATTATATTATTAGCTTTCTTAATGAGGATATCGAGGAAGGGGAGTTGTTGTTGGCTATATTCCATCGTGAATTGGATGTTTACGTCCAGTCCGTTTAAAATTTTCTGGAATTCTATGAGTTTTTCTATATTTTTATGCCAAGGATGAAACAGTCATCTAGATATCTCTTCCAGTTGTTTTCTATGTAGATGGAGAAAGGGCTGCCATATCTTTCTAGAACCTTACGATACAGACTGATCTCTAGGTATCCTATGACTAGAGGTTGGCAAAGGAGGGGGCCATTCGTGTACCCATCGCAGTCCCCGATTTTTGTCGGTAGAAGTTGTCATTGAAGGCGAAGAAGTTATATTCCAGGATGAATTTAACCCCTTCTATCACAAATTCTTTTTTGATGCGGTGTGTGGTAGTTCGTTGGCGTGATTCTCTAGCCAGAATTGGATTGCCTCTAGTCCTAGGTTGTGGGGGATATTGGAGTAGAGGTTGACTACATCGAAGGATACCAGTATGGTGTTTTTGTTTATAGTATTCGGTAGGTGATTGAGCATATCTAAGTCGTCCCTTATATAGCTTTTGACATGTTTGAGGAGTGGTTTTAACAGGGTGTCTAAAAAGTTACTGAGGCGGTGGGTTTCGCATGCGGGACCTGCTATTATGGGTCTATGCGAAACAATTAGAACATTTTTCTCTAACAACGCTAACCAAGGACCTCCAAACGAGTCAATATATGGGATCAATACTCTAACAACATACCAAATGAAACACCACATAATACCACAATGGAACAAATCACTCAGAGATAGAAAGTTCGCCTTTTGGAAGATGATCCAAAACAACAACAAAGCGGATATATACGAAAAATGGCTCAACCGGACCCCGTTAATCCTCCCACGTAAATTCCAGTTCAAAGCTATTACAGAAGAACCTGAAACACAAAGACACCTCAGGGAGAGAATGGCACTGGAAAAAATGAAAATGGAAATAGAACTTCTGAAATTGAGGGCCCAAACGAATGAGGATAAAATAAAATCCACCGATGAAGATATCAACGAAGAAATTCGCAAAATGACCCAAGGCCCAGATCAAGAGAAGTTCTCCAAACTATGGAAAGAGGACTGTGAAAAAGAAGAACTAAAATCTCTCCAACGCTGGGAGAAAAGCGCCACTTGGTTCTCAGACTATGAAGCGTCTTTCAAACAGAGCACGCCTCCAACAACCCTTTCCAGAAAATAAGAAAACCAAAACAACACACCCAACACCGATACACACCTGTCTAAAAATCGGAACCTTCACTACTATCAAAAAAAGAATACAGGACCTACCCTAACTCTGTAAGCAGCCAGCGATACAATATCAGGAATACCCCCTTCAAGCAGAGAAAGGATAAATCAACACCCACAGCATAGACACTGCAACCTCATCCCCACCCAAAGGAGTTACCAACGAAATCTTCGTCCCATTAACGGTTAAACAACCATGCACAACAAACCCACACCACTTGCAATGATTACCAACGAAGGCCTCCTAGAACACCACACCCGAATATGGGATATCGGGATGCTCTCCTCAATACTGCTCCAAGAACACACACCATAAATCACAACAGGAGACCCCTAATCAACAAAGAACAACTATATACTAGCTACCGTCCCAACCACCGCATTCATTTTTTAGACCAATACGCAAACACAGAGACACAAGATAGCACCAAACAAGCAGGAGGAACCAAAAGTAATAAAAATTATTAATCTAACTCCCAAGGAACTAACAGCAAACCAAATAAACATACTTTCCAAAGGACTCAAGTTTACACCCACCCCACAACACCCCAACTACAATGAAATGAAAGAAGACATCGCAGAATTCTGCAAAATTAAGACTTACTGAGGAGCTATACGATAAATACAACGAGGACGAATCGTTAGCCAGAAATAGGAGTAACTACACCCCCTCGAAAGGTAAGAATAAAACACTTGATGATTTCTGTGACCACATATCAAATTACCCATATCAACATATGCACAAACAAAAACACAAACCAAACTTCAGCAAAAAAGAATGGGCTGAGTTGAACAAATTAAAACTAGATAAAACAATAACAATCAAAGAGGCCGATAAAGGGAGTGCTGTTGTCTTAATGGATACGACATTTTACATAACTTTGGTACTTTCTATGCTGGAAGACACAACATACTATGAAAAGGCACAAAACTACAGTCAACAAAAAATAATGAGGGAACTAAAATCCATATTAAACCCATACAAAGCAGGGCTAACCGACAAAGAATATGATTATATGACCAATTTCACAAGTAAAACTAGCCAATTCTACGGTATACCTAAGATCCACAAAAGTGAAAAAATAAGCAACGCATGCAAGATAGCTACAGACAAAATAATTAAAGTCCCTAACCTAATGACCTCAAATTGAGACCCTTCACCCTTATACATATATATATATATATATATATATATATATATATATTATTATATATATATATATATATATATAATATATAAGTCCTCTTCTGCAGAGTACAATTGTGTTTTATGTAGGATGGACCGACGGGTTAACTGTAAGGTTAGGAATGTAATATATGGCTTACGATATACTGAGGGATGGTAAAGAAACATGACAACTACCTGCATTGAGAGACTGCACGCAGCATAGGAGAGCGTATAGATGCACATCGGTGAGAACTCAAAGAAAAGAAAAGCTCGTCAAGATGCTCAAGCAGAATGTGAAGACTCGATTAATAGCATAGAGGTTAAATTATTACCGACGTATAGAATTGACACAAGCACTTAGACAGCTCACAGAGGCTAAACACATGACAGTAGACAGATCGAACTTCAATAGAAAACACGAATGGAACATTAACACCCAATACCACACCACATCACTAAAGAGAGAAGGGAAGAGAAGCGAGAGGAAAACAAATAAATCGTAAATAATACACAGATACATACAGGGTAATACACACACAATAGACATATATGCACTTACTTGTGATACATATGAGAAATACGGAGATGCACTTGCATAGCAAGTGACCTGATCTGAGATCGTGTGCTGGAACAAAAACAATTGCAGCGTGGAAGGTGTTTATAAGCCATTTAGGAAACACACACAAACCGTCAGATTCACTTCAACATTTAAATTTAATTCGTCAAAATATTTTCGTCGCTTTGAGACCGCAACCTGTTCACTGACAAAACTCCGTGCTGCGTCTCAAATATAAGAAATAGAGATAGATAAATAATGAAATATACAAATAGATAAATAAATAGATATATTTGTTACATACCTGCGATAAATATAAGAAATATAGAATGATAAAATAAATAAATATATAAATCTATATAAAAGTGCATGGATACAAAAAAACGTACCAAGCGAACCCATACATACACACAAACACACACGCAAAAAATTTCACGGACGGCCACAGCAACATCAACAACACGAATGACAACGACAGCAGCAGTAGTAGTGACTATTATGGCAATAGCAACAACAACAACAACAACAACATAAACTACTACTACTACCACCATGATGGCAACACCGTTGGCGAACACACAAACGCAGAGAGATACAGGAACTGTACCAAATTTTCGGGTCTTAGGGCAGCAGCGGCACAACGGTGTGAGTGGATGGGGCTGTAGGGGAAGGGCATACTACTGCAAAGAACAATGACACATACACAAGCAAACGCAAATGCACATACGCATACATTCACACACAATGGACATGAGAACAGTAATAAATGAGTGATGAACAAATATACAGTGCGTGTGTTTATTAGGTAAAATAAAGAAATGACCGTCCCGAAATGCAACAATACACACACACACACACACACACACACACATACACATATATATATACATATGTATATATACATACATATATATATATATATATATATACATACATATATATATATGTATGGCAAAAGTCCCCCACCACCACCCCTTTAAACCAGCCTAAATGTATAAATGCCAAAACAATTCTTGTTAACTAGCTTCCTGATGATTTCTCTTGAATGAAACAGTTCTAGTCCTGTAGAAGCTCCTTCTATATAATAAATTAATTTTACTCTGCTATGTATTGAGTACCTTATTTACTGTGGTTAACCCCGAATCAACCCGGGACATACATATATATATATATATATATATACATATATATTTATTTATTATTACTGGTATTGTTGTTATACATACATACATACAAACATATATAATAATAATAATAATGATAATGATAATAATAATGATAATAATAATAAGTGGGTGTAAACACATGAACAAGATAAGAATAAACAAAAACAAAAGCAAATTACACGAACGTATATAAACAGAAGATACAAATATTACAGGCATTCTCCCCCCCCCCACACATACTAACTAAACATAGACGCACATAGAGATATACGCATGCGCAAATGAAGACACATACAATCGAAATACAAAATAACTGACGGTTAGTAAGGAGAGACACACAAATCAGAAAGAAGAAGGCAAAGGACCACTGATGCGGTCACAGGAGTGTGACGAAAGAACTCTGGCCGAAATAAGATTAAGATCAATGTAAAAAACAAATAACATTGAAGCAAAGTAACACCAAATATATAGTGCGTGTGTTTTTATTGGCTAAACTGGCAAAACGACCATTCCGAAATACAACAATATATATTTATATATATATATATATGTACTCTCTAAATATATATATATATATATATATTTGGAGAGTACATATTCGGAGATGCAGGTAATTTTGTATCTATGAGTAGTAATATCCAAGAAATTATATCGGTAAATCGATTAACTTTGACACCAGTATCTGGATTGCTACTAATCCTTGCGGAATTTTAGATCTTCAGTGGATGTGAAAGCAAAATGTTATCTTCGAATCACGGCCATCGAGGATGAACGGATTCACTCGTATTTTTATTGATCTTACCGTGTAAGATCTTTGTAGCGACAAAAGGTATAGTTGATAAGTATATTCATAGAGAAAGAGGAGTAAACACACGCACACATACACATGCACACACATACACATGCACACACATACATGCACACACGCACACACACAAACATGTGTTTCTATAGTGAAATATATGCACACGTTCATACATAGATACATATATATATATATATGTATGTGTGTGTGTGTGTATTATAGGTATACATGCATGTATGTATGTCTGTATGTATATGTATATGTATATATATATATATATATATATCGATTATATCTGTCTATGTGTCTATCTATCTATCTATCTATCTATCTATCTATCTATCTATCTATCTATCTATCTATCTATCTATATATATATATATATATATATATATATATATATATTTGTGTATGTACATGTATACACAGACATACACACGGATACGCATATATAAATATATTGAGAGAAAGAGAGAGAGAAAGAGAGAGAGAGAGTGTGTGTGTGTGTGTGAGTGAGAGAGAGATAGAGAATGAGAGAGATATACAAGAAGAAACAGAGACAAGATACGCGTATATCTATGTATTAGTATTCTTTAGGCATCTGTTAACCGATTTACTGCTGAGCCGTTCATATTTCCTGCCGGCTTATCAGATTAATATGGCAATATATTAACTTGTTTTACACTTATCTGTGGGGAAGCAACTGACAGAAAATGTAAAATCGGTGCTGATCAAATCCCCCAACCACACTCTTTTGAAAATATATGAAATTCATATGGACACAAAGTTATGTATAATAAATACAGATTAGTTGGTGATAACTTATTTAAAGTATGGAGCATTAAGACGCTTACGTGTTAGGATAACATTCCAGTTATATTTCGGTTTTATCCGGACCTCATCAGTTAAGCATAACCTTCTCTGTTAAGACTTTACGCAGAATTTATCAAGTGATATATCTCTCTATATATAAACGGCAGTTTGTCTGTGTGTGTTTCTGTGTGTCTGTTTGGTTGTACCCTCACTCTGACCACGGCTTTAAAAAGATTCTGATGAAACTTGACACACACATAGCCCAATGTCATAATTCAAAACTAACGCAGCGAAAATTTTGAAAAGTTCCCCCAGTTCTGAAAAAAATCGATAAATTCGACATGGGGTCGATAATCAGAAACACAAACCACAGACTGTCTAGGGGACGCAACTCCACCTTTTTAACTCTCAAAAAAAATTTACCATCATTTTTTTCCCATATTTTGGCTATAACTATCTAAAAATGCTTTATAGTTATTTCCCTTACAAACCCGAGCAACGCCGGGCGATACTGCTAGTTGAATATATAGAGCTGTTTTTAGATTTCATTAGCAGTTTAACTGATATACAGTTGAAGGCACTTATATACAGTTATATAAGTGATACATAGTTGAAAGCCTAGTGATTAGGGCTTTGCAATCACGGTTTAACAGTTTTGGTCCGATCCCTATGGGATATTGACCGAAACAATTCCACATTATTCTAGTCCATTCTTTGGAAAGCATAACAGAAACAGCCGAGGCTTTGACGCTACAACGAACAGGTCTCCCGTTCAGAAGGAAATATTGTATTCACAGTTGCTTGGATGCTATAGAAACCGTAACAAAACTCCGGCCTAATGTGCATGTTGGATCGTTGCAGACTTAAAACCTAATGTATGTAAAATTTCCATCTATAAACAGAAAATAGAATCGAGGTTGGTTATTTTACCTTTCGGTGCTCATTTAGCGACCTTTACTCCTTGCAAATATTAAGTCGCAGGACTTAAGCATAGGTGCAGACATGGTTGTGGTAAGAAGCTTGCTTCCCAACCACATGGTTCCGGGTTCAGTTCCACTGCGTGGCACTTTGGGCAGGTGTCTTCTACTATAGCCTCGGGTCGACCAGTGAGTGGATCTGGTAGATGGAAACTTAAAGAAGCCCGTTGTATATATATTTGTGTGTGTATGTGTGTGTTTGTCTTCCCTCAATCACTTGACAACCGATCGTGAGTATTTATGTTTCCGTAACTTAACGGTTCGGCAAAAGAGAGCAGTAGAATAAGTACTAGGCTTACAAAGAATAACTCCTGGCGTCGATTTCTTTGATTAAAATCCTTTAAGGCAGTGCTCCAGCGTGGCCGAAGTCAAATGACCGAAACAAGTGAAAGAGTCTTTCATGAGAGAACATAATTTACAGTGAAATATGCAGATGAAATTTCCACGATACAATACGTAGCATCTACGGGTTTACTCCACTTGCAAACAATATTAATCGATTCTCTCTCAAATCACACTTTGTTCACTTTTAATCATGGACAGATGTGTTGGATTATGTAGTTTTATATACGTTATATCTGAAAAAGTAAGAGATTGTAGTCATGACTGAGACCCCCTTCGGTCACGACACTGACCATGGGATTGTACCTAGAAAGTTACCTTCCCATGCACAAGTTCGGGCAAGGTTGTTCATGAAAGACCAGCAGTCACCCATGCATACCGGCCTCCCCTCTTCATCCACCAGTGTTATCCAAGGGAAAGGCAAAGGGGGCCGATACAGCTTGGCACCTGTGATGTCGCAACTCATTTCTACAGCTGAGTGAATTGGAGCAACATGAAATAAAGCGTCTTGCTCAAGAACACAACACGCAGCCCGGTCCGGGATTCGAGCTCACACCCTCAATATCGTGAGCTCGACGCTCTAACCACTGAGCCATGCATCTTCACTTGGTCATTACTAGAATCCTACATATTTTAGGCTTACCCGATTATAGTTGTCTTGGGTTTGTGCAACCCATCGAGACACGTTTGTTCTTTCCTCTCTCTATCTTTCGCCTCCTTTATCTATTTTTCGGTAGAAGAGCGTAGGCTCAACGGTTAAAAGACTTCTAGTTTTCCTGAGCATACATCTAATACATTCTGTCACTATTTACTCTGTCTTCGTGTCTTTTTTAAATTTTTGAACCACACACACACACACGCACGCATACAAACACACGCACACATACACAAGTGCACACATACACACAAACATACACAATATAATATAAATATAATAATTCGTTTATCGAATATCTCGAAGCACACACATAAAGCTAAAAATAATAGCGTGTAAATATTCGGTTGAAAACCCCATTTGCAAAGAAAAAGTTGAAGGTTGCGCGTTTAGTTACGAACTCACATCTTTAGAAAGGAGCAGCCTTCAACATTTTCTCCCCAAAAGGGCTTTTCTATCCAATATGTAAATTCTGTTATTTATAACTTTGTAGTTCGAGATATTCCCCCCACCCTACAAATAGTTAGTTCACATTTTCTCGTAGGTTTTACAAAATTCTTATGATGTCAATAGTATAACTTAATATAATATAATATACATGCATACGCATACTGTAACAGACTTAGAAACAAGAAGAAAATACACATACACACACACGTAAATATATCAACATATTCTTTTCTACTCTTGGCACAAGGCACGACATTTTTGTGGAGGGAGTCAGTCTGAACTCAGAATATAAAGACAGACGAAATACCGCTAAGCATTTCATCCGTTTCTGCCAGCTCGTCGCCTTAGATAGATACATATTCTTTTCTACTCTAGGCACAAGACCAGACATTTTTGGAGAGGGAGCCAGTCGATTAGATCGACCCGAGTACGCAAGTGGTACTTAATTTATCGACCCCGAAACGATGAAAGGCAAAGTCGACCTCGGCGGAATTTGAACTCAGAACGTAGCAGCAGACGAAATACATATTTCTTTACTACCCACAAGGGGCTAAACACAGAGAGGACAAAAAAGGACAGACAAACGGATTAACTCGATTATATCGACCCCAGTGCGTAATTGGTTCTTATTTAATCGACCCCGAAAGGATGAAAGGCAAAGTCGACCTCGGTGGAATTTGAATTCAGAACGTAACGGCAGACGAAATACGGCTACGCATTTCGCCCGGCGTGCTAACGTTTCTGCCAGCTCGCCAATTGAACACTCATCTTGCTGTAGAGTATAAATGTAAAGGTTTTTCAGGCTGTTGGCAATTAAGTAATAGGCTTGTAATGTAATAAGTCTCCTGGGCCTTCAATTTTATTAACCATCATCATAAACATCTTTCTCATTACCACCGTCAATACCACTACTCCATGAACGTTATCACAACCACCACAGACATTACCATCACCTCAAATATCACTACCACCATTACTACTATGAACATTACCATGACCATTACCACCACCATTCCAAACAGTATCACCATCACTTTCACCACCAACACTATCACCAACAGTAGGATTGAAGCCACCACTGCATGCCCTATACACATAGGCTTTCAGCAGCCATTTTGATGTTGATTTTGATCTGCATACCATTTCATACTATACCTCTGCTGCAGGTTCATGAGTGATGGTCAGGTGTTCAAACTTTAAATTATTGTATTTTCATTAACAGTTTTAATTGTGCTGAATATTTTTCCTTTCTAAAAGAATTGAATTTCCGTTGATATAAGTGAATCTTCGATTTTTATAGTGTTTTTTTCATTTTTTATCAAATATTTTCTGATTTTTCGAAACCTCTAATTTTGTATTATTCTACTGATATAATTTCCTTAAACCTTTCTTTTGCTTCTGGCATTCCTTCAACAGTTTTATAAATTTAGGTTATATAGTTTTATTAGCCTCTTTTTTGACAATGATATTTACTTCATTAACATTTCATTTAGTAAAGACGGGTCTTCTCGTTCCTTCGCTATAATCAGAATTTTTTAAAGGTCTTCCCATTCCTTCGCTTTATTCAGAAATATCTTTTTAAGGTATTCTCGTTCCTTCGCTATATTCAGAATTTTTTTTAAAGATCTTTATAATGTGTAGGATAAAGGAAATATTTGATGTATATATATTCTGTACACCTTCATTAAACTTTGATTAAAATTTCAAATTTCCAAGTCCGCCTCAAGTTAAGTTAATCTAGAAGGCATTGGCCTTCCTATGATAGTTGATCTCCAGGAGCACACCACGTGTATTTTCTTACCATTTTACTTTATCAAAGTTAGACTAAGTGGGGCCAGAATTTATAAAGCCTCAACCATTGTTCCCTTCAGTACTATCATTCAATAAATGAGTTAATTCAGTTTGTAGAATTGACACTCGAATGTTTTTTCGCTAAAATAATTTCTTGCAGGATCATGTTACATGTAATTATTTCACGGCAGCTCGATGGCGTCGAGCTAACAGAATCGTTAGCAAGCCGGACAAAGTGCTTACCTTTTACCATTTTTATCTTTTACTTGTTTCAGTCATCAGGCTGCGGCCATGCTGGGACATGCCTTGAAGATATTTTTAGTCAAATGAATTGATCTCAGTACTTATTTTTTTGTTAAGCGTGGAACTTATTTTATCAGTCTCTTTTGCTGAACTGTTAAGTTATGGGGACGTAAACACACCAACACTGGTTTTGAAGCGCTGGTGGGGGACAAACACAGACAGAAAGACACACACACACAAAGTTATATATGTATATACATATATACGACGGGCTTCTTTCAGTTTCCGTCAACCAAATCCACTCATAAGGCTTCGGTTGGCCGGAGGCTATAGTAGAAGACACTTGCGCAAGGTGCCACTCAGTGGGGCTGAACCAGGAATCATTTGGTTGGTAAGCAAGCTTCTTACTACAAAGCTATGCTCAGCAACTTTTTGTCCGTCTTTACATCCTGAGTTAAATTTTTGCCGTAGTCGACTTTGTGTTTCATCGTTTGGTGTCGATAAAATAAGTAGCAGTCAAGTACTAGGGTCGATGTAATCGACTTCCCCACGCTTCAAAACTAATTGCTCTGGGCCCAAAATTTGAAACAGTTATTTCAAGTACAATAGCTGAGTTGTTAGCTCGCTGGATGAAACGCTTAGAGGTTTTTTCGTCCGTCTTTACAATCTGAATTCAAATTCCGCTATGGCCGACTGCCTTTAGTCCTTTCGGTGTCGATTAAATAAGGGGCAGTTACGTACTGGATTCGACGTAAATCGACTTCCCCCCCCCCCAAGAAAACTGCTGGCTCTGCACCAAATTTTAAAACCCTTATTTCATGGAAGCCTGAAAGCAGCGAGCTGGAAGAATCGTTGCCTAGTCGGACAAAATGCTTAGCAACATTTCTTCTGTTCTGCGTTCTAATGCCGCTGCGGTCGACTTCGTTTGCCAGCCTTGTAGAGTCGACGAAATAAGTACCACTCACCTACTGGAGTCAATGTTATTGGATTCCCCTCCCCTCAAAATAGCTGGTTTTGCCAGAATTAGAAACACCTTTTTCATGGCACCCCTAATTAGAACGTTGAAATGCAAAGGTGTTTAAGTTAATCCATATTCACTGAATTTGTTATTTCACTTCTGTTTCCTTAACTGTTTCTGTTAGGTCCTTAACAATGATAACTCTAGTTGTTCAATTGTAATGAGTTGTCTGCATTAAATTGTGGCCCCGTATTTCATTAAATGATGACCTTCATAATCATATTTCTGCGATTGTGTTTGTTTTGCTATAAAGCTTTCTGTATTTGCGTTTAGTGGATTCAATCGTTGAAAGTTCATTTGCGGTGTGTCGCAGTCGTGTCACTGTTTTGTCCAATTATATGATTTTTGTGTGTGCTTCCATCTGTTATGACGCTTTCATTAGTTTGTAGCAAGTCCGTTTTTATGCATAAGTTTTATGTTTAATTGTTTCATTGTATTTACATTTTAAGTGTGTGCTCTTGCTCTGAATTTATCTTCTTGTTGCTACTGCTATTGTTGTTGTTGGTGTTACAGCTGTTTACTTTGATTGAACAGGAAAATGATCAAAGTCATTACATCCATGATCATACCGTCATATTTTATGTAATAAACCAAATAGTTTCAATATATCACACGGGTTCTTGTGTGATATATTGATTACATGACCGAAACAACC
>NC_043004.1:54576519-54579019 GCF_006345805.1 Octopus sinensis | reverse complement strand
ATCTCAAGTTTTAAAACAAACAATTTTCGTATGGATTTTTAGACATTCACTAGTACAACACTAAATACAAAACCAAATATATGGCACACTAGGCATAACAACAACATGAACTTCCAACCTGTTGTCTCTTGAGGCCTTTGGGTGAGACTTGGAGCCAACTTGTATAAATGTATAGCAAAAGTCAAACATATAATAATAATAATAACAATAATAACAATAATAACAACAACAACAATAATAATAATAATAATAATAATAATAATAATAATAATAATAATAATAATAATAATAATAGTAATAATAATAAAAAAATAATGATAATAATTATCATCATCATCATCATTATTACTACTATGTAGCTATCATATAAATATTGACAGTGCACGGAGCATCCCATCCGAAGAATGAGACCGATAGGTTGTACTTGTGCAGAGGAAAGGGTGGAAGAGGATTGCCAGGATTGTGTAGAAGCAGAAGAAAACGGCTTATGGTGGTATGAAAAAATGCCGTGGGATGATTGCTGAAATATCTACAGAGATCTGGTATAATCAAAATGGATAATTGTTCAAAAAAAGAAAAATTTAATGAGGAAAAGAACTTGGAAAAAAGAATAGCATGGAAGAAAAAAATGTACTGTCAGTTTGCAAGAGATACAAGCGCCAAGACAGATACAGAAGACCGGTGGTTTTGGATGCAGAAGAGTGACCTGAAGATAGAGAGAGAAGCATTTATATGTGCGGCACAGGATCAAGCATTAAGGACGAACTATGTGAAGTGCAGAATTTATTATCATTATAATAATAACGAGAAGAACAACATCACCACCACCACCACCAATAATAATAATAATAATAATAATAATAATAATAATAATAATTTGGGCTATGATTTGCGAAGGGGTAAGGTAAGACTGAACCACTTGCTAGGCATGGACGACCTGAAGCTATTCATAAAAATTGAGGCCTAGTCCAGTCTGCAAATTTTCTTCAATGATATTAATATGGATCTTGAACTCTCAAATTGTGCTACGATGGTGTGGAGACGAGGAAGCTTGTCAGCACAGAAGGCATATGGTTGCCAAGTTGTGAAATGATGAAGGCAATTCAACTTCAGTCCAGTTATAAATACCTGGGAATACTAGAGGCGGATAGAATCAAACACAACGACATGAAGGAAAAGAGAAAAACAGAGTATCTCCGGATAAAGCGAAAAATATTGGCTTCAAAGATGAATACCAGAAACATAATATCGGCAATAAACTCGCGCGCAGTCGCAGTAGTTCGGTATGGCGCTGGGATCTTGAAGTGGACATAGGAGGAGCTAAAGGAGATGGACAGGAAGACAAATAAGCTCCTAACGATGCATTGAGCCCTTCATCCAAGTGCAGACACTGATCGCCTACACATGAAGAGACCAAATATAGGAAAGGGATTGATCAGTGTGGAAGACTGCGTGCGTATCGAATTCGAGAGCATAATGAGATACCTAGCGGAAAGTAAGGAAACATTGGTAGTGACAATTAGGAACGAGGGAGTATTGAGAGCAGAGCAAAAAAGGGGAAACAAAGAATAAAGGAGCAACAAAGAAAAAAGTACAAAAAGGACTAAAAGTACAAAAAGGACAAGAAGAATTACACAAGGAGGGACTACACAATCAACTCAATATAGCCACAACAGATTTGCTGGAAAAAATAGGTGGAATTGGCTGAGGAAAGGAATTCATGAGCACTAAAAAAGAAAAGAGACCGAGAGCTCCATACTGGCAGCGCATGACCAAGCTTTGGCCACGAACTGGAGGGTCAACTTGAGGATCTCCGATGTGACGCATTTGCAATACAGTGGATGAAACCATTGCCTATGTCACGAACGAAAGCCCTAGACTTGCCCAAAACCATTACAGGTTGTGGTGACATGATCAGGTAGCAAAAGTGCTTCATTAGAAACTGTGCGAAAGTGGGGGCTAGAGAGTGGCAAGACGTGGTATGAGCCCAAACCGCAGGGAGTGAGAGTCATAGACTAGCAAAATCTTCTGCGATTTTAGAGCATAACAGATCAGACCCATTGGTGGTGAACAAGATGCACTACATATGCTATATAGTTGATGTTGCATGCCCCTTTGACCGATGAATAGTCAAGAAGGAATGTGAAAAGATAGATCAATACAACCCTCTTAAGTACGAAATAGCCCGGCAATGGAAAAGGAAGAAGGTAAAGATAGCGCAAATTATGTTGGGAACTGTACCAGAATGCATCAAGGAGAATACAAAGTAAATTGGAATAGAGTGCCCAGTACAACTGGCACGGCTAGAATAATCAGAGATAGCTGAAAACAGATAGCATGGGAAGCTGCAGGGAACAAACCCGCTACGCATGCAAGACAAAGGAGCTCCAACAAAACCTGTGATAATAATAGTAGTAGTAGTAGTAGTAGTAGTAGTAGTAGTAAGTAGTAGTAGTAGTAGTAGTAGTAGTAATAATAATAATAATAATAATAATAAATG
>NC_043004.1:54561519-54566519 GCF_006345805.1 Octopus sinensis | reverse complement strand
TTACCTATATTAGTCTTTACGGCCAAATTGAAAGCCGGGTTGAACCACAAAACTTTCCTGGTCCTAGTTCTTCGTGCAGCATTATTATTAGCATTAAGCTGGTTGAACTGGATCTTCTCCGAGAATCCACTATTCTTTAATGCGCTATCGTAATAAGGTGCAGCATTATGGAATGCTGCCTCGTCCGAAGAAATTGAAGATATTCTTCTACCTACATTGCTGACTAAGTTGCTAAGGATAACTGGTGGATGGTTCGAATCTTTGCTAATATACGATAGCTTTTCATTGGGCTTACGGAAAGGTTTAAATCTATCCGATCTTACATTAAAATTTACGTCTAAAAAATCTACACTATTCAGGTTAGTATCTATCGTAATCCGTAAGCCCATCCTTTGAAAGAAAGCTATAAGGTCCTTCCTAAGTCTATCTGATTCATGGCCGTTTAGAT
Source organism: Octopus sinensis (assembly GCF_006345805.1). NCBI lineage: Eukaryota > Metazoa > Mollusca > Cephalopoda > Octopoda > Octopodidae > Octopus > Octopus sinensis. Next base: position 54,566,071 of record NC_043004.1, on the reverse strand, counting down.
TATGCGTGGCTATAAGGCCGTCATCCCTATATAGACCTGCATCTATAAATGGGAATTCTATTTTTAGATTATGGAGAATAAAGGCTCCTATGAGCATACATAATTCAGCCCCGTCGTATGCCCCCATCGGTACATCGAAAAAGAATCCTCAGTCTTCTTAATCCAGGTGGAATCCTCGAAAAACAGAAGCGATTTCCTCGCATGCATAATAATTTCAATTTCCGAGCTATCGATGTTGACATACTGCTTGGCGAAGTCCAATGCCCTTAGGAGCAACGTCCTAGATATCGACGGGTAAAAGTCAATAATGTCGAATTGTGTGAAACTACAATTATTCTTATAGCTAATACCTTTAAACCACTCTATAACTGACTTACTATTCTTCCAAATTCTCAAGTCTACTTCACTATCTAACTTAACTAAATACGGTCCAAAATATTTTGCTAATAATTCCTATCTCAGTTTTAGCCGGATTTATCAATCTACATTTGGGGTTTCTACTAAAATTGTCTTTATGGTCTTTCAGAGTAATAAAAGCTGGTCGTGGTGAAAGGTATTCAATCCTATCGCTAATCTTAAGATCGTTAGCTATTCCTCTTGCTTCTAAGTTCACCTCTTTGTATATATTCGTGTTGTCTTTTTTGTATGTGTCCGTGACACTATTCGAAATCAGGCGTTTATAAACGTCCTTATCAAGTGCATATAAGTTCCTTGTCTTGTCAGAATTAACGAAGATCTTATTCGAGTCGTTAATCTCCTTAATTTTTTCTCTCATGTTTTTTTGCAATTGGTTGGTAAATTTGCGGAATTTAATTTTCCTAATAATCTCGAAAAGTCTTTCTCGAAGGCTTCTAATTCCGGAATCGGTGGCGGGTTTCTGGGAGATTTAAATCCATATTTGTTACCTTCTATTTTCTGTTTATTATCAAAGAAGAAGGCTTTCCATCTCAGTCTTCTAATAAACTCTTCCGTTTTCTCTATAAGGCCTTTGATATATTGTTTCCGTGCAGGGATAGGTATATTTTTCTGAGAAAAATCCAGCGGGTAAAGTTCCATCTTTTTCAGCTGTTTGTTCTTCCTACTTGTGCAGAGTCGCTCAAACTTTTACAAGGAGCGGGTTAGACCGGAGTAAACACATAAATGTGAAACAAGGTGGAAAAAGAGTACTCAAATACCAGTGGTAGAGTAATATGCTTTATTTTAAGCAGCAGAAAATTCAACAAAATCTGTTACTCTGAGTTTCTCGTTGCCGTTCATCAGACAGTTTTTGCTAGAATGGAACATATATATTAATTCAATCTTACAAACGCTACACCTTTAAAAAGAAATGGACTTGTTTGATTGGCCCTTAGAAAAAACGGTCAATCTTCGAGCGATAAACAAAAAGGTCAAAAATATGTATATATATATAAAAAAAACTCATAAAAATTATAAAAATTATAAAATCCGAGGAAAAACCCGAGGAAAAACCTATTGCCGTTAATGAAGACAGTACAAATTAATGCATAGAAATTAAACCTGTTATAAATACTGCAATACATATTATATTAAAATCCACATATATATATCAACATACACAAAAGGATGCGCGTAAACGCCATACATACATATACAGACGTATGAATATGAATCTAAATTATACACATAAAAGCATGTGTACATATATTCACGCAAACCGTCTCGCACGCAAGCTAAAATTCATCTATGTAGCAATTCTCATATACTGAGCAAGGAGGGGGAACGAAAGAAAGGGAAAGAGAGAAAAAGGAACGAAGGAGGGGTGGGAAAAAAATTTGTAGCGATGTTATTTGGCATCTATAGAGGCCAGTATACATACACAAGTTTGAATTGATACATATACATACCGTCGTGTGTATGCGTGCTTAAGCACAAGCATACTTTCACTTACACATACACAGATACGCATGCTTACAAATACATATGCTTTGCTATACACAAACTTATAAACATTCTAAATTTGACAACATTGCTTTTTTTTTAAAAAAAACATTGCTTTTAAAAATGGGTGCATTAATAAAAATATATACGAAAGACATATAAATAAAATATAACATCCTATTTTGGGTCATTTATAAATAATCAAGGTAATATAAATAATCAAGGTAATCCTATGCAATACAATAACATGAAAACAAAGTTTGTAGGTTTTTCCTAATATATATGTAGAAACAATAAGACTTTGCTTATAGTCCGTCGTAGCGCTTAAGAGTCAAAATCAAAATCAAAATCAAAATACAAAATATATACTCTATCCATATGGTATATTTATATTCGACATTTTAAATTTAGCCGCGTGCCTACATAAGTTCATTAACTCACTTCTTTGATTCAAAGAATTATTGTCTTTGAATAATATGTGCATTTTTTCTAATAAGCAAAGCTTGCACTTGAAATTATATTTGTAGCTCCATGCCTGTATGGTGCCGCCCTGTCCAGAATGCTCCATGTCACGTTGAAAGGTGGGGCTTCCTTTTCTTTTAGTTCCCAGACATATTTTGCTAGGCTGGTTTTCTTCCTATTCTCTGGGTATTTAAAAGAATTCTTATGAGAATAAAATCTTGTTTTAAATGAATTTTCTGAAGCCCCTGTGTATGTCTTGTATTCCGATGAGCCTTCCACTTGCACCTTGGCTCTATAAACTACTCCTTTCACTAGACATTTCCCTTCTAACGGACAGGAGCTTTCGTTTTTACAATTACATTTCTTAATGGGCTCGGCACCATGTCTAATCTCAATTAGCTTCCTATTATGTTTGCTAATGTAAGAGGCGAAATTTCTGCAACAAGAATAGCTAACCTTCAGGGTTCTTCTATTAAATATTCTGTAGAATTTATGACCCTGCTTAAAATGCTTAGAGACTAATCTCAAAAATTCCTTACCTATATTAGTCTTTACGGCCAAATTGAAAGCCGGGTTGAACCACAAAACTTTCCTGGTCCTAGTTCTTCGTGCAGCATTATTATTAGCATTAAGCTGGTTGAACTGGATCTTCTCCGAGAATCCACTATTCTTTAATGCGCTATCGTAATAAGGTGCAGCATTATGGAATGCTGCCTCGTCCGAAGAAATTGAAGATATTCTTCTACCTACATTGCTGACTAAGTTGCTAAGGATAACTGGTGGATGGTTCGAATCTTTGCTAATATACGATAGCTTTTCATTGGGCTTACGGAAAGGTTTAAATCTATCCGATCTTACATTAAAATTTACGTCTAAAAAATCTACACTATTCAGGTTAGTATCTATCGTAATCCGTAAGCCCATCCTTTGAAAGAAAGCTATAAGGTCCTCCTAAGTCTATCTGATTCATGGCCGTTTAGATTATGCGTGGCTATAAGGCCGTCATCCCTATATAGACCTGCATCTATAAATGGGAATTCTATTTTTAGATTATGGAGAATAAAGGCTCCTATGAGCATACATAATTCAGCCCCGTCGTATGCCCCCATCGGTACATCGAAAAGAGAATCCTCAGTCTTCTTAATCAGGGAATCCTCGAAAAACAGAAGCGATTTCCTCGCATGCATAATAATTTCAATTTCCGAGCTATCGATGTTGACATATTGCTTGGCGAAGTCCAATGCCCTTAGGAGCAACGTCCTAGATATCGACGGGTAAAAGTCAATAATGTCGAATTGTGTGAAACTACAATTATTCTTATAGCTACCTTTAAACCACTCTATAACTGACTTACTATTCTTCCAAATTCTCAAGTCTACTTCACTATCTAACTTAACTAAAATACGGTCCAAAATATTTTGCTAATAATTCCTATCTCAGTTTTAGCCGGATTTATCAATCTACATTTGGGGTTTCTACTAAAATTGTCTTTATGGTCTTTCAGAGTAATAAAAGCTGGTCGTGGTGAAAGGTATTCAATCCTATCGCTAATCTTAAGATCGTTAGCTATTCCTCTTGCTTCTAAGTTCACCTCTTTGTATATATTCGTGTTGTCTTTTTTGTATGTGTCCGTGACACTATTCGAATCAGGCGTTTATAAACGTCCTTATCAAGTGCATATAAGTTCCTTGTCTTGTCAGAATTAACGAAGATCTTATTCGAGTTTAATCTCCTTAATTTTTTCTCTCATGTTTTTTTGCAATTGGTTGGTAAATTTGCGGAATTTAATTTTCCTAATAATCTCGAAAGGTCTTTCTCGAGGCTTCTAATTCCGGAATCGGTTTCGGGTTTCTGGGAGATTTAAATCCATATTTGTACCTTCTATTTTCTGTTTATTATCAAAGAAGAAGCTTTCCATCTCAGTCTTCTAATAAACTCTTCCGTTTTCTCTATATAAGGCCTTTGATATATTGTTTCCTGTGCAGGGATAGGTATATTTTTTGAGAAAAATCCAGCGGGTAAAGTTCCATCTTTTTCAGCTGTTGTTCTTCCTACTTGTGCAGAGTCGCTCAAACTTTTACAAGGAGCGGGTTAGACCGGAGTAAACACATAAATGTGAAACAAGGTGGAAAAAGAGTACTCAAATACCAGTGGTAGAGTAATATGCTTTATTTTAAGCAGCAGAAAATTC
>NC_043004.1:54524019-54556519 GCF_006345805.1 Octopus sinensis | reverse complement strand
ACAAAGAACACACATATTTCTGTGTCTGTGTGTCTACATTTATACTGAAATGAGCATGCATATATGTATATATAGGTATGAATATATTTTTTGTATACAACAATGAACCATATAAATGTTTCGTATTTCTAAAACCCTCGCATACGTTTGTCCGTACAAGCTCACTCACATGCGGAGTCATGCATGAACTCCAGCGCGGACACACACAAACACATATAAACATAGTTAATTCACCATTTACCTTCCTCCCTAATAGAGAAAGAACCGGTTTCTAACCTAGATCCAAGGTTCCTTCACTGGAATTTCAGCATCATCAAAGGGTACTTTTTATGTATGTATGTATGTATGTATGTATGTATGTATGTACGTATTTATGTATGCTGGCATGTATGTATGCATGTATCTACTGACCTATCTCCTGTAATTTATATATATATGTAAATATATATAAATATATGTGTATGCATGTATGTATATATATATATTATATATATATATATATATATATATATATATATATATATATATATAAATATATATAATATATATATATATATAATATATATATATATATATATATATATATATATATATATATATATATATATAATAATAATATTAGGGAATAAATCCAAACTTACAGGGAAAAATTAGATTTAGGATTAAATCCAATTTTATAGTATAATATATTATATTATATTATATTATATTAAATTAGAGATAAAACCACTATTAGGCAAATCAAACGGTGAATAACATAAGCCAATACATAAATTTATTTAAAAATATAAAAGTTAAAAATTTAAAAATTATTTAAATAATTTAAACTTATAAATTTTAAATATATATATACAAATATATATATATATATGTACTTATATTTATATTTATATATTATTTTATTTATTATTATTATTTTTTTAATAAATATCAAAAGTATTAAAAGTTTAATAAAAGATAAAGAGTAAAACACTACGATCGTTTCATGGCTGTACCAATTCGAATAACAATAATTTAAATTCAATTAATAATTCGAATTATGGTTACAGTCAATCTTCAGGTTAATTGAAATATTTTAAAAATAATCAGAAATATTTAAACAATATTTTAAAGATATAAATAATATAATAATTTTACTTATAATAAACTCTATTATCAAACTAGAAACTTAAAACTTAACGATTATGATTATATCAAAATCGATTATAATGTTAAATATTAATTCTAATTTTTAAGGTAAGAAACTCACCAATAATCTAATATCGGTAATAGTCAATATCTAATTACATAAATATTTTTTTTAAATGACTATTATGTATAAATTATCAATGAAAATATATAAATGTATATAAATATTATAATTAAGATCTAAAATAATCTCTATAAATAAATATATATGCACATATAATAGAGACATAATAAATACATTTTTCATATTTAAAGATGAAGTAGCTAATTTCAAAAATACAAACAAACAAACTTAAACGAACTTTCGGAAATCTTATATTTAAAATACTTATAGAAATAATCAATTCGTAGTTATATAGTATCGAATAAATACTATAAATACTATATTTATCAATGGGAAAAAAACTAGCAAATATAAATTTAAAAAGACAATAACTAAGTTATGCTATTAAGTTAGACATGGCCTGGACCAATCTTTGGTCGAAACATACCTAAGTTTATCTAATTTTAATTATAAGACATTTAAAACTACAATTAATGCTATCAATACATTTATATACATAAAGTTAACTTTAGACAACTCGTATACTTGCTATCAAACAACATATCTTTCGCTAAGTAATATCTTACGAATAAACTTAAATTTAATATCTAATAATTGTATAGAAAATTACGATAATTAGATCATTACATAAACAACGATATTTACACACACACATATATATATATATATATATATATATATATATATATATATATATATATATACATATATATATATACATATACATATATACATATATATATAGACATGGCCTGGACCAATCTTTGGTCGAAACATATCTAAGTTTATCTAAGACTAAGTTTACATATACATATATATATGTATATATATATATATATATATATATATATATATGTATACATATACATATACATATATTCATGTATATACGTATATATATATGTGTGGTTTTGTGTGTCTGTGAGGCAGTGAAGTGATGCTGAAGAGTGTGCTTGTTCAGCATTGCAACTGTGAGTTTGACGTGGTGGTAGTGGTGGTGATCATCGTAGCGATATGAGATCAGGGTTGGTAAACGTGTGGTGGAGGTGGTAATGTCAGTCATCGTCTTTCATCTTTCCAGATTAACCAGATCACGTGATCGATACAATTGATATTTCGGTAAACTTCAAAGGAAAACAATTCTAAAGACAACTCATTGTCTCTAGCTTACATTTTAGTAGCAAAATTTGCATATGCTACGGTAGTGGCTAGTGGTGGTGGGGATGGCGATGCATGTAACTATGGTAATATTGATAATGGTAACTATGATGATGGTTGTGTTTGTGGTGATAGTACCAGAAGTTTTGTGCTGGAGTGGTAATGATACCGGAAGTATTGCTGGGGGTTGTAATGGTACCGGATGTATTGGTAAGGGTTGTGACGTTACCGGAAGCATTGTTGGAGGTGCTGATGGTAACTGTTGGGGTGGTGGTGGCTGCGGAGGCAGTATTAGAGCTGATTGTTATGGTAGCCATCGCTTATAGTACTACGACCGCTGATGGTATAAATGGTACTATACACAAATAAATAGAAGAGTGCTATATCTTGTGAAATATCGTTCAACCGATTTCACATGATATGGCACTCTTCTATTTATTTGTGTATAACTTCTGGATGAGTTACCTCGGTCCTATATAGACGTATTATTATTATTATTATTATTATTATTATTATTTATTATTATTATTATATTATTATTATTATTATTGAGTGAGAGAGCAGTTCATGCCATCAAAGTGACACTGGGGTAAAATATACGAAGCCCAATATACCCATCATGACTACCCGTCTGATAAGGGTACACCAGGCACATGCATCACAACCATATGTGCGCGACATGGTGATCTCATACCAACCCTGAATAAGGGTTGTTTAAGGATGTTGAAAGAACCACCCATGTTTCCAGAGGTGAATTATTCAAACCCCAAAGAATCCCTCTCAACACATGGCTATGATGCTCCCCCACTACTTCTGCTCGTGATTAGAGATGCACATATCGTCAGCCACTAAGGGACATGCTCAACTGGTTAAGGTCAAACAACTGACAAGCAAATCTGTGGTATTGAGCAGAATATTTGCTGTAGCCCATCTTTTATACCAAGACAAAACAATGTACATGATAATACTTCCAGTCAGTTAAGATCAAAAGCCATGAGAGCCACTGCCTGGTACTGCATCAGGGCATTTATTATTATTATTATTATTATTATTATTATTATTATTATTATTATTATTATTATTATTATTATTATTGTTATTGTTATTGTTGTTATTGTTATTGTCGTTGTTGTTGTTGTTGTTCTTGTCGTCGTCGTCGTCGTCGTCGTTGTTGTTGTTGTTTTTGTTGTTGTTGATGTTGTTGTTTATGTTGTTGTTGTTGTTGTTCTTCTTCTTCTTGTTCTTCTTCTTCTTCTTCTTATTATTATTATCATCATCATCATCATTATTATTACTAAGCACTCTTGCTTGTTCTTCCTAAAGGTTACTATGTCCGGCCTTCGATGCTGTAACACCTTGTCTGTCTGGAAGTCAAACTCCGAGACGATTTTTGCCTTCGCTTTTTCGCCCATTACCTTTTCTAGTGTATGTTTGTCTCAAGCACCCGTTACTTCGTATCCACATATCCGGCATAGTAACCAGTGAAGCTTTTGCGCTACGTTGTCATGTCTGCGCTTCTACTCTTTCTGCGCAAGACTTTCACAAGCACTAACAATATGAGTTACACTTTCGACCCTCTTCTCACACATGCTTCAGAGGTTCGTTGCACTTATGTGGTATATATATCCCTCTTCCCTGAGTTGATGTTGAACGCCTGCTACTGGCCAGCGATAATTAGACATTCAGTCTTCTTTTTTAGGCCATACTTCTTGAGCCACCTTAATGATTCTTCCAGGTCTTTTAAGGTGTTAATTTCACTGTCGAACTGACCATGTAATTTTATGCAGAATAGAGGTTCTATTCTCTCGATGGCTGTTCGTGATCGGAATTGATTAGCACTCTCAAATCCATTTTGGTAAATCCTTCTGCATTAGCAGCACACTGTAGCAGGTGTTGGTTGGTGTCTACCAAATATTCTGCCATGTTTCTTATTTCATTGTTGATGCATGCCCGTACGCTAATCAGCGCATGTCCACCATAACACCTCTTCATGTTGATCCTGTGTATCTTCGGCTTAGGGTGGAGGGCACCGTACATTATCATCGTCTTTCGGGTAGTGCGATCGAGTTGGCTAATATCCGCTCGTGTCCTTTTCAGGATGGGTACACTATAGCGGACTACAGCAACAGTCCATATGTTGATGGCAGTTACAAGATTTCTTGCGTTCAGTTTTGATTCCAATAGAAATTTGAGATGTTTGAAATATGCAGTGATGACCTTGTCTTTCAGTTCTCTGTGCAAGATATTGTTCAGCTCCAGGATCTGTTTGGAAATTCTATGCCCTTACAATCTGCTCTTTCCTCCGTTTCAAAGTGAGCATCGCACACTTCGAGATACCGAATTCGATCCCTATATCCTTGCTGCACATCTGCACAGTCTCAAACAGTTTTTGCAATTCAGGCCCTTTTTTTACGAACAGTTTTAAATTATCCATAAACAGAAAGTGGTTGAGAGGAGGTCCATTCTTTCCCAGCTCATAGTGCGCGTAGATTTCGTGGGATCAAGACTACAACAAACAACAAATGGGAACAAGAGTCTCCTTGGGAGATACCTCTTTTGAGTGTTATCTCGGCTATGTGCTGTTTGTTACAGAAATGACGTGTTTTCCAAGTAGTGATGCTCTTCTTAATCAGTGCACATCCTCATCTGTTCCGCACATGTGCTTTCCAAAATCCACGAATGCGGCAACAAATCTTAAGCCTTTTTAAGGTCTATACAGGTCATGCCCAAGCTTTTTTTTATACCGTTTGCAGTTCCTCATTGTATTGTTAATTATTATTATTATTATTATTATTATTATATTATTATTATTATTATTATTATTATTATTATTATTATTATTATTATTATCATCATTCAGTAATTTTATTTTTATAGCGTGCTTTCACTTCACTACCGAGCGCGGCTCTGTGTGCCTTTGGTATGTGCCGTGATTTGTTGTGATGCTATGATGGTTAATATATTGAAAGTGTTCTGCGTAGGACGTGTGCAGTGCCTAGTAGTGCCATTTTCTGTATGTTATATGTGTTTGTAAGTCCTGGGGTTTTTGCTATGTACTTGTCTGAATACTTTTTTATCATGCCTAATGTACCTACTATGATAGGAATTGTCTCTGTTTTTAGATTCCACATTCTGGTTACCTCTATTTCCAGGTCTTTGTATTTTGAAAGTTTCTCCATTTCTTTTAGAGACATGTTGTCATCTGCCGGTATTGATACATCAATTAGAAAGCATTTTTTCTTCATGATCTTTGACAACTATATCTGGTCTGTTGGCCTTAATTTCTCTATCTGTGTGTATTGGCATATCCCAGAGTATGATTGCTTTCTCGTTTTCTGTGACCTTTTCTGGTGTGTGCCTATTCCATCTTTTTTCTGTTGTTATTCCATAATGTTGGCATAGCTTCCAGTGTATGTAGGTCCCAACTCTGTCGTGTCTGTGAATATATTCCTTCTTGCATTTTAGATTAAAGAAGAACTTTGTTTATCTTAATTTTGAAAAATAAATGTATAATAAACCGCATTTCTTATGGGATGACCCAATACACACACACTTCACACACACACACACACACATATACATGCATATATAATATAACCATATGCGTATACATACACTCATATGTTTGTCTGCACATATATAAATACACACATATGTATGTATGATAATGCATACACACAGTTTAAAATGCGATGGCGCCTTCTGCATGCACGCAAGTTCATGCTTACATATATGCATTGACACACAGCTACATAAAAGTGTAGAAACGCAGCAAAAGTATACAAATCTCCACGCCTAACGAACATACACAAATACACATTCAGTAATAAACACAAGTAGACATACACTAACACACACATACATAGACACACACACACAAATGTCCATGCGCGTAGACATGCTGGGCGAATCAATCATTACGTCAGCTATAACATCAGAAAATAACATGATGGTGATGGTGGATGAGAAAAAGGTGGTGGGAAGAGGTGAAACAGTGAAATGAAACAAAGTAATCATGCTGATTCGCATTGATTGTGATCACCTTATGTGCTTTCTAATGACTAAAGAGCTCTCTGCCGCACCATCATTCATCATAGTTGCCATTAGAACTGTTGTTGTTCTCTTCGCCAGTTCTGTTGCTGTTGCTTGCGTTTGATGTTCTTTTAGTTGTTCGTTTCGTTGAAGCTATAGTTGCTGTTGTTGTAGTTGGTTCTTCTGAACGGTTAATAATCATAGTAGTGTAGAGGTTATCTAGCAACGGCTGACGTAACACATAGGTTTTAGCAGTTCAATGACCCATACAATATCTCTTTCTCTTTTCCCTCCTCTCTGCACACACACACACACACACACGCACACACGAGATGCAGGTACAACTTTTTCAATGTTGGTTTGTGAACTCATTAAGAAATAGTAAAAACTATATACAAATATATCCACATATTTACAAAAACATACTATGTATACCTTTGTATATACTTGTGCCTACTTTCTAACTATCTCTCTTTCCCTCTCACAGCATACACACACACACGCACACATAAACACACTTTAGCGTGAATACCTTCACCTATCCACACGCACACACACACACCACACACACACACACACACACACACACACATATCTATATTTATAAAACAATTCTGTTGACACATACTTTTATTATGTGCCTACATCTGCTTATATACATATGGGCATGTTTATGTATATATATTCACACATGATCTCTTACTATCATTTGTTTCGGCATACTCTCACTCATACACGCACGCACGTACATACAGTCACTTACATATAAACGCACACCACACATAATTAGAATCATTTATAACTGCACTTTACGTGTCGGAATATGAACTCTACCGTAATATGATATCCAGATAGCCTTGCACATTCATGGAAAATAGATAAATGAGGTACAATTTCATTGGATAAAATGCATAGGCAAAATGAATACGCATGTATATATTAAGTAATGTGTGGGGTTACAGGGACTTGTCAGGTGTAATTTGACGGCATTTTCTCGTGGATTTATCCAAAACTGTTGCGGAAGAATATGTGAACATGCGATAGTCATTTATCAGAGTTCATGACCAAATCATAACGACAAACCGGGATATTATTCCGCGAGGAATATCAAAGATCACACAGCTGAGATGCCAGTGGATATTACTTCCCCGCCATATATGTGGTGTGAGAGACCTAACCTATAAGACAGACTTACAATCTGGTGGGAAAAATGTCTGCTTAAAGGTCATAGGAGTATAAACAATCATTTCCGGTAAAACCTAATCACAAATACAGTCTTCCCGGACATGTATTTACCCGCATATTGCCTAGGTATAGGCAAGTAATCCTCAAATTGTCCTGGGATGTCTTTGAAGTGTCAAAGAATTTTATGAAAAGGAATAAAAATTTGAGTTTTGGGAATTGTAATTTATATCCCTTTCATCGAGTTTTGAACGTATGATTGCTGACATATCATCGAAACCATTTCGGGCTCTAGAAGCACTATCGATCTCGAGATGACTCAATGATTTGAAGTTAATTCTTTCAAATTCTGGTTCCGGATTCCAGCTGCCTTACATGTAATGAGATATTTAGCGTTGTATTGCCGTTGCTTCATGATCGCTCTATGGATGTGCCAGAATAGCAGGGAATTTGCTAGGATATATGACTCTATATGCATCAAAATACACGCATAATGTTATTATATAGCAAGACAAGTAATATACTTCTGTGAATTGATGTGGTTTTGAAGGATGTTCGAACGGCATGGCTTGGGAGGAGTGTCTTTAATTTGCAGAACTATGTGTGTGTTTTGTGCAATAGTTTTACATTTAAAGATAGTTTTTGGATGAATGATACATGATAAATATTTTAGACATCTCCAAATATTTCACAAAGTATGGAAAACAAGCTTGCTTCCTAAACTTAATAACAATGATATATATGATAGAGTCTTTCTCAGCGACCATAACCAACTAGAAGTTTGAATATTGCTGTCAACAGTTAGTCCTCTTATATTTATAGAATCAATGCTGGGCCTTCGTCTTTACAAACTATTTGCTTGACAGAGAAATAAAATATTCTTCAAAGAATATTAATAGCCCTATTTACAGTATTACTTTAAGAATGTCACAACGTGAACCTAGCAGAAAATTGCATTGATCTAATTAGGATCGTATAATAGAAAAACTTATATTTTATTACATTTAATGCTTCTAGGACAAACCACCATCGTAAAATTAATTTCCTCCGTACATTTTAATGAAGCGGGCTGCTTTGAGAGTCTTTTCTTTGGATATATTCTTAGGCATAGAATTCATACCTGATTTGAGAGGAAACTCCACAATTACGCCTGCTGTCGTGGCGTCGACTTGGATGCTGGGTTCGTTCTGATGTTCAAATGAGTTCATAAGACATGAAGCTTTATCGTATCTCCACAAACCCCCGAAAGTTTGATCACATTTTCGGATGAAGTCTTCTAAACATATACTGTCCATTTCTTACATAAAGCACAATCAGCTGCGTAGCCTATTTGATAACCAGCCCTGTTTGTCATTTCAACATGTCTATCGATGGAATTTAATATATCTGGTCATTTTCTACTGAAAGTACCATTAAGACGTTCAGAGAAACTTCATTCTCTGGTCCCGTGAGGTCGATAAATGCCTATCCGAAATTAGTTTGCCAAATTTAGGGAATCACATCAGTGCTTTCTACGTATCACACGGACACACCGTCAAGTTTCATGCATGAAACAGTTTTTACTATGAAATTGTTTTGTAAAATAATCTGAACCCTCATCGATTTCTTATAGAATATGACCTTGATCTTTATAAAATCAAGGTTAACAAATGCTTTGCTTAATGCAGACATTTCCTTTCCTTTTCATATTTTTATCGGTTATTTTTTATTACTATCTCACTTTATTTCGTTGTATTAGCTCCTCTATTCTCATCTAATTCTCCCTATTTTTTTGCCGACAGTTCTTTTATCGGGTCTTTTATTATCATCTCATTGTATTTTGTTTAAAACATTTATTGATTATACTGGTATCTTTTATTTGCTGAATTAAATATTCATGTGTGTATACAGATGTTGTGACATTAATAATACTTCTTCTTTCTCACACCCTTTTGCCTATCAGTGGCCCCTGCGTCTTGCTTGGGGTCATTTTGAAAACACACTCAAAAAGAAAAACAAGCGCTTATAAGGCGTGTGTGTATATATATATAAATATATATATATATATATATATATATATATTATATATATATATATATATATATTATATATATATATATATCAGTGAGTTGTGATCATTGGTTGAATGGATTTTACTTTCAAACATTTTCATTAAAATAGGTGTGGGTCATGGGGATAAAGAGCCGATTGACCTTCTGGAATCTATTGTTTATTGCCGTATGACAGGCAAAACTTTAGAGACTCGATTAATATGACTCCTGGTTTATTAGTAACCATGACAAGTGAAATCAAGTGTGAAGACCAACAAAGTGAAGACAATTTAAATAGATATGTTATATAAAATGCAAACAAAAATTAAATTGTAGGTAGAAGTATATTTATAGAAACATGATAGGTAAATAAACATACCAAAATAGAGCAAGGAAAGCTAACAAATGAAAATGTGGAGATTAAAATGTAGTAACAGGAAGCTGAGCGTCTTCTATGTAGGGATGATAAGAGAAGCATTAATGAAAAAAGTATTGAATTGACAAGAAGTGTGTAAAATATGAAACAGAGAGTGTAAAACGGAGGAAGGATGAAGAAGATGGAGGAGGTGAGAGTGGAGAGAAACTACTGTGAAATTATCTTGAAGAGGCATTTGGCACATAATCCCCCTGTTGTAGAAATATCAGCCAAAACTTTTATAACATTCAGCGGTCTCAAACTGCAAAATATAATCATATATATAATAGAAGACGGTATGGCGCTACATACATACATACATACATACATACATACATACATACATACATACATACATACATACATGCATGTATATATACATGCACATACATATGTTTCATTAATACACGACTGTGTTCAAGTTTTATTTTTAATTTATATTTTTTATATCTTTTAGTAGATTTATTTAGAATTAATTTTGAACAATACATTTTCTAAACACATATACGACGCTTCCAAAGTCTCATTATAGTCTCATTTTCAAGAAGTGAATTAGTTTGGCGTCTGTTGTGTTTCTTGTACCCCAGTTATATACCAGAATTCATGTAGACAATGATTACTAACCAAATTCTCGCAAAGACAAATTAACCACAGAGTGCTAACGATTCTGCCAGCTCGCCGCCTTTAACTGTCACAATATAGAAACATTTCTTTAAGGTCGACTTTGATTTTCATCCTTTCAGAGTTCATATTAATTTATGTTGCGTACAGGACTCGATCGAATCTACTGTTGTGTTGGAGAGGACCATGTTTTCTCTACAAGCTACAAAAACTTCATGTAAAACTTCATACAAAAATTAATGCAAATTTCAAACGGGATATCGTTGTGAAAAAAGCCCAGAATAATGGGTAATACTCCTTACAAAATGGGTGGGGGAGAAAAGTTGGCAACAGGTGCCTACACGAAATTCAACACTATACTTTAAAGAGTGTCTTCTACTATAGTCTCGTGAGTGAATGTAGTTGACGGAAACTGAAAGATGCCGGTCATATATATATATATATATATATATATATATTATATATATATATATATATATATATATATATATATATATGTTGTCTGTGGAGACTTATTTTTGTAGTAAAAGAAATAGTAGTTTTTTGGCTGCTATTTCTAAAATTTTCGGTATGTAGTTTAAGCAACTTGTCGCAAAAAACCCTTATTATTATAATTATACACAAACACACACACACAACACACACACATATATATATATATTATATACATATATATATATGTATATATATATATATATATATAATATATATATATATATATATATATAATATATATATATATAATATATATACATATATAAATACATATGTACAGACACACACACACACACACACGCACACAGACACAGACACATACAGACACACACACACACACACACATATATAGAGAGTTTACGAAAAAAACAAAAGATGAAAATAGGTGGTGTACAAAACAAACAGATGTAAAACGCTCAAGATATAGAAAAAGTCTTTTACGTTTCGAGCCTGCGCTCTTCTACAGAAAGGGACACAGAAAAAACAAGGAGATAAAAAAATGTGTGTAGTGGCTAACAATCTCTCATGGCGATATATATGTATGTATATACTTTATGTATTTTCCGATGGCTGCAATGGCGCCGGTGTCAAAACAACTTAGAGCCATTGATAGGCGAGATAACTCACCTTCAATCCCAGTTGGGAGTATGGATATCGATGTTTCGCCATTTTTGTGGCTTATCAACACCACCTACCCGCCTGGGTAGAAGGTGAGTCAGCTAGCCAGTCCAACGACTTATATGCTTATGGCTGGTAAAATCATGGGCTGGTATGCCCAAAAATTCCATACCAAAGATATATATATATATATATATATATATATATATATAATATTTTTATGTGTGTGTTTGTCTCCCCACCATCATTGTTTGACAACCGATGTTGTTGTGCTTGCGTGCCCATAACTTAGCTGTTCGGCAGAAAAGACTGATAGAATAAGCACCAGGCTTACAAGGAATAAGTACAGGGGTCGATTTCGTCGCCTAAAGGGTGGTGCTCTAGTATGGCTACAGTCAAATGACTGAAACAAGTAAAAGAATAAAAGAATACCGGAAGAACGTTCTATACCACTATACCAAGAAGGTTCTTTGAATATGTACGATGTATTTTAAGGGTAAATAGTAATTCCGTTTATGTTTGTGTAACTGAGATATTTTGGCTGGATTATATAGCTATCCGTTTTATACGTCTTCTGTATTCTGTAGCTGACACAATATAGAAACATTTCTCATGGCTCCAGCACACAATTTACAGATGCTTATATCTTATCATATTTTCTGGGAATTTTTTACATGTTCAGCTAGATCTTCTTTTTCTTCTTCTTCTTCTTCTTCTTCTTCTTCTTCTTCTTCTTCTTTCTTCTCTTCTTCTTCTTCTTCTTCTTCTTCTTCTTCTTCTTCGTCGTCTCCTCCTCCTCCTCCTCATCCTTCTCCTCTTCCTCCTCCTCCTCCTTCTTCTCCTTCTTCTCCTCTCTTCTTCCTCCCCCTCCTCCCCTCCTCCCCCTCTTCTTCCTCCCCCTCCCCTCCTCCCCTCCTCCCCTTCATCCTTCTCCTTCTCCTCCTCCTCCTCCTCCTCCTCATCCTCCTTCTTCTTCTCCTTCTTCTTCTTCTTCATACACTAGATTAGACTATTAGAAAAGAAAAGAACCCTTACATCGGGCTACAACAAGTTGCTTTAGATGTCGAGAACCCTACTAAGTATCCCAGCTGTCACTAACAACACTGTTTTATGCAGCTGTACTAAACTGCGTTTTATGCCTATCTCCTCTATCCATCTGTTCAGATCTTTAGGGATAGTTCCTAATTACCCTATAACTACTGGTATACATTTTACCTGCACTTTCCACAGTCTCTGTAATTCAATAGCTAGGTCCTGGTACTTTGCTATATTTTCTATATTTCTCATATTAATTATTTTCATCATTCGGGGCTGTAAAATGAATTATCTGGTACTTTCTATTCTCTTTATCTAATGCTATCAAATCAGGCCATCTAGCTTCTATCACTCTATCAGTCTGAATGTTATAGACCCACAACATCTTGCACTTCTTACTTTCTAGTAATTTGCTATGTCCATGTTCATACCATTTATTAGTACGTTTAAATCCTAGCTTTCTACAAAGCTCCCAGTGGATTACTAATCCTAGATTGTCATGTCTTTTCTTGTATTCTCTCTGTGCCAGTATGCTTCATTTACTTACTATATGAGTAACGCTTTCCTATTTTGATTTGCATAATCTGCATGGGAAATCTACTTGGTTTTCGTCTATTTTGGCTTTTATCCAATTATTCCTTAATGCTTGATCTTGTGCAGCTACTAACAAACTTTCTGTCTCCCGCTTCAGCTTTCCTTTCAGCAAATATAACCATGTCTCACTACTACTATTTGCTACAACTATTTTTGGGAATATACCATGCAACGCCTTCTCTTGACAGTCAGATAATTTTTGTTCCTTTTTCTGATTCTTAAGTTCGTTTGGTGTTTTAGGTTCCCCATGTCTTGCTGTGACTCTAGCAGCTCTTAATAAACTTTATTCACAATTAACTACATAGGAGTCGATATTTACTCTAGCTAACTCTACGCAGTCTTCCACTGATATTAACACTCTTCCACCTTCCTTTTCAGGTGGGTGTAATCTTGCTATTTCTGCCCTTACCACGCCTATATCTTTGTTGAAGTGTCTTACAGTCTGTATTAAGGAATCTATTTCTTTTTCATTCCTACTAAAAACTTCAGATCATCCATGTAGAGCAAATGGTTAATTTTTCCATTACTGTTTCTGAACTGATACTCTGCCTTTGCTTTCCTTAATACTAAACTGAGAGGGATCAAACATAGAACAAATATGAAAGGGACAACGAGACCCCTGGAAAATTCCTCTTTTAATGTTAACTTTCCTTAAGAGTGTGTCGCCTGAATATAGATCTATTTTCCATTCCTTCATGCTAAAATTAATTTATTCTCTTATATTGTCTGCTATACTGAACATGCTCAAACATTCACTTATCCATGAGTGTGGCATCATGTCATAGGCTTTCTTATAATCTATCCATGCTATTGTTATATTTTTCTTTCTAGCTTTTACTTAATTTAGAACTGCTTTGTCAATATATAATAGATCATGCATTCCTCTAGCCTTCTTCCTGCAACCTTTCTGTTCTTCTGTTAGTAACGTTTGGTTGTCAAGGTGCTCATAAATGCTTTCTGAAAGCATTCCTGTTAACAGCTTCCACACTAATGGTGAGCAAGTGATAAGTCTATAGTAGCTAGCTGTATTACCCGTGCTCTTATCCTTCGTGAGTATTGTCCTGACTCTATTCATCCAATCTCGTATTATTTCTCCATTAAGGCAACCCTGAAGTTGTTCTCTCACTCTCCCTTGTAAACCGCTGAATTTCTTTAGCCAGTAACCTTGAACTAAGTTTGGTCCTGGGCCCTTCCAATTCGACATTTTTCCTAACACTTTACTCGTTATTGCAGTAGTTAAACTTAGATCTAGCTTCTTCTCACTCACTACTTCTTCCCTCACTTTCTTTAACCTTTCATCATCAACCTCATCATCATCATCATCATCATCATTTTTATCATCATCATCATCATCATCATCATCATCATCATCATCGTCGTCGTCATTATTATTATTATTATTGAGCGAGAGAGCAGTTTATGCCATCAAAGTGACACTGGGGTAAAATATACGAAGCCCAGTATACCCATCATGACTTTCATTTGCGGTCCTGGACCACCGTCTGATAAGGGGACACCAGACACATGCATCACAGCCATATGTGCGTGACATTATGATCGCATATCAAGACAAACAGCGTATTACATTTGGTTAGTTCATCCTTAAACAAATTCTAACTGGGCCCCACCTGCAGGTCATACGCTGTTTATCTTGATATGAGATCATCATGTCATGCGCATATGGTTGTGATGCATGTGCCTGGTGTGCCCTTATCAATGGGTGGTCCAGGACTGAATGGGGTCCAAGGTTGTTGGATGAATAAGCTGAGAGGGCTCCATGAAAGGATAGCACAAGAGCTAGATGAGAGCTTGCAGGAAGGCGCAGTACCCAACCGGATGACAAAGGGTGAGATATTGTTATGTGCCAAGGATCCTGAAAAGGGCAATGTTGTATCTAACTTTCGACCAATAACATGTCTTCCACTAATGCGGAAACTAATGCCAGGTTCTTTGGCCGGTGAACTGTATAGATACTTCGAAATAAGTGGACCGCTACCAACTTGACACAAAGTGTGCCGAAAGAGAAGCCGGGGAACGAAGAATTAGCTCTTAATCGATAATTTAATTATTAGAAACTACAAGAGAAGACACATAAACCTGAGCATAGCATGGGTTGACTATCGAAAAGCATATGATATTGTTACGAGGGGACCTCCGTCGAACGAAAGCTGTTACGGAATCCCTCACACAGGCCCGTTCGATCAGCGAATAAGTTCGCCACGGAAACTCGGAAAGGAGAGAGATAGACAACAACAACAACAGCAGCCGCAGCAAGAAGAGACACAGAGACACAGCGGAAGGCAAGGCAGTTGGCTACGTTAACAACTAGTTTATATGATTATTAATTGTTACAACATCAAATACATATCAGATACATTTAAAAGAGGACATGCAAGTAACAACTCAATACATCATACAGGTATACCACAGATCAAAGCATTTAAACATGCAGGTAACAACAGCATTTCAAGAGTACACGTCCGGAGACAACAGTTCTGCTTCAAAACACATTAAAGTTACAGTTCAAAGGACATTAAAGGCCTATACAGTTCAATATTCATTACACAGTTATCTCTTCAACAACTCTGTAACAATGTCTTTACACAGTTCACATTGCTCTTTTCACTGTCTCATTTCTTTTCAACAGTCTCTTTACATCGATTCTTTTTCCTTCTTTTTCTTCACATATCAATACACAATTCACATATCAATACACAATTCACGTTCCTACTAGAATAGCCAGTGTCTCATATTGCACCTCATCTCTCTCAGTACTGCTAACTCCAACTTGCTAAACGCTTGCCTTGAATTCCAAATCCTCGCTCCTAAATCCAACCGCTCGCCTTGACGACCAAATACCGACTGCCAAAACCCTCTTGCTCTGTCACTACCCTCAATCTCTCTCTTAGCTCTAATACTCTCTATCGCCGCTCAGATTCCTTAATCTGTCTTCCTCACTACTTTCTTCTTCCTCTTCTTCACTGTCTCTCACACACTGAACTGCTTACTTAAGAGGGCAGCCCTCCAAATGAACCCTAATTCACCCGAAGTGGTCGGGGAGTTTCCCCAGAGCTAATTAATCAACCCGCATCCGGCAGAACAATGGATTCATTGCCAAATGTAGGTCACCGGCTCTGTCCTTAAGTTGAACTCACAACAATATGATACCACACACCTAGATAATAAGAACAGTGGAAATATATGTAGCGGGAGAAAACATGAGAAGCCTTATATAGAACAGTATGAAATGCTAGAGAACGGATTTGAGAGACTGCAAGGAATGAGTTATTAGGAGAGGTGAAAATCAGGAGAGGAATCTTGCAAGGGGTTCGTATGTCCCCATAGCGCTTTGATAACCTTGATAACCTTGAGTGAAATACTACAGAGAAACAAAGTTAGGGTATGACATTGGAAGAGGTAAGGGAAAACTGAACCACTTGCTATTCATGGAGGGCTTGAAGTTGTTCACAAAAAAGGGGGGCAGACTGGACAGCCTGACAGCCGAGTCCAGTTTGTGCGGATTTTCTCCAGTGATATTAAGAGGAATGCTTGTCAGGACAGAATGCATAGGTTTGCCAAGGCGTGAAATGATGAAGGCATTTCAACCTTAATCCAGCTATAAATATCTGGCAATACTTGAAGCAGATAGAATCGGGCACAACGACATGAAGGAAAAGACAAAAAGAGCGTACTCGCGGCGAGTGAGAAAAACTTTAACTTCAAAGCTGAATGCCAGAAACATAATTTTGGCAATAAACTCGCGCGCAGTCGCAGTAGTTCGGTACGGCGCTGGAATTTTGAAGTGGACAGAGGAGGAGCTAAATGATATGGACAGGAGGTCAAGTAAACTCCAAAGGATGCATGGAGCCTATCATTCACGTGCAGACACTGATTGCCTATACACGAAGAGAGCAAATGGAAGAAGGGGACTGATAAGTATGGAATACTGTGTACGTATCGAAGTCGAGAGCTTAATGAGATACCTAGCCCAAATTAAGGAACCCTTGCTAGTGTCATTTAGCAGCGAGCGAGTAATGAAAACAGAAAAAAGGAAAAACGAAGGAAGAATTACAAAAAGGACTCGAAGAAGAATTATGCAAGAATGGCCTACAGAATCAATTCCATGTAGCCACAACAGAATTTCCTGGAAAACATATGTGGGATTGGCTGAAGAAAGGGACACTAAAAGAAGAGACGGAGAGCACTATACTGGCAGCACAAGACCAAGCTTTGGCTATGAATTGGAGGGTCAACTTGAAGAATGAGCAAGTGTCTCCATTGTGCCGCATCTGTAATAGAGTGGATGAAACAATTGCCAATATCACAAATGAATGCTCTAGGTTTACCCCAAACCATTACATGTTGTGATGACATGATCAGGTAACGAAAGTGCTACATTGGAAATTTTGCGAAAAATAGGGGCTAGAGAGAGGCAAGAGGTGATATGAGTACAAGCCGCAGGGAGTGGTGTCAGAGATTAGCGAAATCCTCTGGGATTTCCCAATGCAAACAGATCAGGTGCAAGACCATAACAGAGCAGACCTGGTGGTGGTCGACAAGATGTACTACATAGGTTGAATAGTTTATTTTGCATGTCAGTTTGGCCGACGAATAGTCAAGAAGGAATGCGAAAAATAAATAAATGCAACCCTCTTAAGTACGAAAGAGCCCGACTATGAAAAATGAAGAAGGTGAAGATAGTGCCAATTATTGTTAGGTCATTGGGAATAGTATTAAAAGTCGACAAGAGGGATATCAAAAAAATTGGAATAGACTGACCACTAGAACCGTTAGAAAACGTTTTCCTCCAAGGAACGGCTAGAAGAATCAGGAAAGTATTAGATAGCTGAAAAGAACAGATAGCATAGTACCGTAGGTTGCATGCAAGACGTCAGGAGTTCCAACAAAACATGTGATAAGAAGAAATGATAATAATAATAATAATAATATAATAATAATAATAATAATAATAATAATAATAGTAATAAATATCATTATTATTATTATTATTGTTGTCGTTGTTGTTGTTGTTGTTGTTGTTATTATTATTATTATTATTATTATTATTATTATTATTATTATTATTATTATTATTATTATTATTATTATTATTATTATTAAGGTAATAGGAAAAATACTACCGATCACTGACAAAAAACATTTTCAAAAATTATGCCAAAATTTGCAATTGAATCTTTAAAGTTTATATAGTTTTCAACGAAAGAATAGCAAAATGCAAGAATTAAAGTGTTTTAATGAACAAACTTGATTTACAGTTTGTCTTTGTTAAGATCATTGACTTTTAAACTTGTTTAAAATTTCTAAAGTATTTTTTGAGGGTTGTTCGATAAATCTATTCAATCTCTCTATTTGGCACCTCATTATCGGAAAGAATCTGAAAAGAGGCAAAGTTTATACAAATTTCAAAAATGATAAGTAAAATCAGTAGCGAAAGAATAGCATTACATAAACCAGAAAGCATTACGATAAAAATAGTTTTTGTGTTAGTTGAAATTATTAAAAATGATTTAAAAAATACGAACGAATTTATGTGACAAACTAGTATCATTTATAAATTATTATAACATTATCCCTTTTGCTACCATATTCCTGTTGAACCATACCGTATTTATGTGAATTAATTTTGAAAATAACAAAGAATTTACTAAAATATCTTGGTCATTATTAATCTTGTAAATGGAATGTAAATTAACGCGGAATGGAATTTTAAGAGGAAATTTTAATTTAGAATATTTTGCATCATAAAAGCAGGGGTAGTTTTGGGGGCTTGGTATCGAAAGGTTTAACATTAAACTACTGAAGACATTCCGCAATATTGCTAAACGCATTTTCGGGCGAAGCATCCGATACCAATCCATGATGTTCGATTATATATAAAAACAACGAAAACGAAAATCGCTACATTGATACATGACAATTCTTGTACACAAGCATAACATTTTTTCCACATGTTTGTTATTTATTTGTCAAGATACTTCAGGCTTTCAACACGTTTATGTGTTTATATATGACTCTTGAATTTTCCAGCCAATTTGTTTGAGAGAACTGTGAGTTCATTTAACTAGTGAGCATAAATATAAACAGTCTCAACTATATTGATAAGAAATCGCTCAAGGTTCTAATACGTAAGGCACACCAAAGAAAACAAAAAGAAAAACATTCCAATCCACAAAGAACACCAAAGTGGAATAAATAGATGATGACGACGACGACGACAACGACGACGACGATGATGATGATGATGATGATGATAATAATAATAATAATACTATCAATCACAACAACAACAACAACACCATTATTATAGTTGTTGTATATGCAGGTGAAATAAATATCGGAGATGTTTTGCCCCAAGGAGAAACTGCAGAGAGTACTTAAAGATATTGTAAGACGTTCTGGGAGTGACTAAAGCTATGGCATTATTTGAAACGCTTCTGCATTTCTGTCTTTTTCCCCTCTCTTTTTTTCTCTTGCACGCATACATATAAGTATTCACTCGTGGATGCTTGCGTGTACATCTTTGTATGTGTTCGTCTTTGTATGAGTGCGTAGTATAGAAATGCTTGGTTGTAAGGGACAATAAAAATATGTAGTCACGTACGTCTTTCTGTGCGCGTATCAAGATATTTTCCAATCTTTAATTGAAGCATTCTTTCTCTCTCATACACAAACGCAAACACACACATACACACGCGCACACACATGCACCTGTGAATATATATATGTTTCTGCCTATAGATATAATGTGTCTATGCATACATATGTCTGTACATTTATGTTTGTATATCCATATCTTTAGGAGAGCATGTGTATATTCGTCTGTGTGTGAAGTAGCTAGAAGCATAATGAGAGATATTTTATTTCGTTTCAAAGCATTTCCCTCTGGCTTAAAGCTCTCAGAGATAGAAATATGTAGCAAATAACAATAAATAAATAGATAAATAAAATAAATAAAAGAACCCTCAAAAACTCAATCAACTCCAATAACCCTAACATTTTATACACAATTACCATAGTCAAACAAAGCAAAACCAAAAATGAAAATAAAAAGAGAAAGAAATATATATATAAAAAAAAAACACAATCGAAAGGAAGAACAACAGTCGAATGCCCTATATCAAGAGAAGATAACAAACACACAGTTCCTAAGTTGATACCTTCGGGGAGATTTCATCTAAATCTGTAATGTATTCCATTTGTACATAGCGATTTGTCTTTTATATCAATGTTGAATTTTATTGGTTGGAAAAACTGGAATATTCCAAGGTTTTCCAGCTCGCGCAGCGTAGAACAACATTGGAAATAAATCAATGAAGGAAGAAACCTTTCTGGAATAAATAGATTATTTCTATTGTTTGGGTCAATATTTGCGATTTCTAATATCCTAATATCTCCGGAGTTGACGTATAAAACTTGTTACATGTGTAAAGTTGATAGTAAACAGTGGGTACTTATGTGTTGTTTTGTTTCTTTTAATGGCATGCCGATACGATTTTATAGGGCTGATAATATATATATATATATATATTTAGAAACATTGAATATCTAAATAAATTATCTGTGTCGGCAAAAAATAATGTACAGAATATTTGCAGAGAACAAATGTAGAATATGTATAGGGATAAGAATTATAAATTGTTCAAATGTTGGGCTTTATAACATGATTTATAGTTGGAAAAGTATAAGGTAGGATATTGCTATATATATATATATATATATAGGATCGCGGTTTCGATTCTCAGACCGGGCGTTGTGAGTGTTTATTGAGCGAAAACACCTAAAGCTCCACGATGCTCCGGCAGTGGGTGGTGGCGATCCCTGCTGTACTCTTTCGCCACAACTTCCTCTCACTCTTTCTTCTGTTGGCCTGTTCGCTTAGCCGGCGGGGTGGCGTCATTTGAAGGCTAAAACAATGCGAAATGCATTGTGACCAGCGAGGTGTAGCAAGATCTGATAGCCTGGTCAGTCACGGTGATCACGGTGATAATTATATATATATATATATATATATATATATATATATATATATGTGTGTGTGTGTGTGTGTGTGTGTGTGTGTGTGTGTGTGTGTGTGTGTGTGTGTGTGTGTGTGTGTGTGTTCGTGTGTGTGTATGTGTGTGTGTGGGTGTGTGTATACCATTCTGACTAAATAATGGATCTACAGATGCAATATCCCTGCATATCTCACATCTATTTCGTATCTTATTTAACTTTTGCTTAACCATTTTCTCACTCCCTCTCCGATGAATTTCCCGGAAATAGCTGTAAGACCTATTTGTAAATGTTCTTAAATCTTTCACAGCCTTGGATTTTTATCTCATCTGCAAAAAAAAATTATTTTGTATATACACATGCTGATATATGACCTACGTTGGACTCCTTATTCGCATAATCACTGAACCTGGAGCTTAACTATGATCTGTCCATAGCACTTACTCAACATTACCTGACACCTTTGGGTTTATTGACACCATTACCTCTCATAACCTCTATATACATACATACATATATATATATATATATATATATATATATATATATATAGATATATATATATATATATATATATATATATATATATATATATATATATGTATACATACATATATATATATGTATCTTTCTGTGTATCTTTCTGTTGAAGAGCGTAGGCTCGAAACGTTAAAGACTTGTTTTATTTATATTTCCTGAGCGCCATACTAATACAATTGTTCGTTTGTTTTCCACCTGCCTTCGTCTTTTGTTTATTTTCATAAAGCTTCCCGTTATATATATATATATATGTGTGTGTGTGTGTGTGTGTGTGTGTATGTATGTATGTCTATATGAGGTGGGGAAATATATCTGAATAGAGTAACTGTATACACTTTACGTAGTAGAAAGTTGTTAGTTGTGAAGAGGAGAAAGGTAAAGTTTCCTAAGCTCTTTTTGTGGGAGAGAAAAAAGAGAGAAAGAGAGAGAAAGGAGAGCGGTCCAGTGTAACAAACCACTGACTCAGTTTTAACTCTGACTGATTCGCTGACTGACTGACTGACTCACTCACTCACTCACTCACTCACTTACTCACTATCTGTGTGTCTGTCTGCATGCATGCATATAAGTGTATATGTATGTATCAAAACAAAAGGCGAACAAAACTTTGTATATCTTTAATTCCATGTATCGTGTTTCATTACAAGATAGGAGCCATAAAATTCAATAATGTGTGCTTGTGTACCTGTGTGCACGCGTGTGTATATGTTCCTGCGTGTGTGTGCGTGTGTGCATGAGAGAGAGAGAGAAAAAAAGAGAGAGAGAGAGAGGGAGAGAGAGAGAGAGAGAGAGAGAGAGAGAGAGAGAGACATAAGTCTCCAATCTTTTCTTCACACAGATTCAATAATAATATTTTCGAAACTTTATATAAAGAATGATGGGTTGGAATTTCTATAACTTTTTCTACATGTATACCTTTGTGACTTCTATTCTATAACGAAACACATGTAGCATGGAATTAAAGCTATACCAAATTTTCCAGTCTACTGCTTTGATAAGTAATAATTCTAGAAATTTCAATTGTTATGTATACCTCATCCGCAATAAAATATCTATATGCATACATTTGGCATGTGAACATGCAGATGTGCTTCACAAGTCTGTATGTACTACGTGTATGTATGTATGTATGTATGTATGTATGTATGTATGTATGTATGTATGTATGTATGTATGTATGTATGTATGTATGCATACATATATGTATGTATCGCTTTCATTCTCTTCATCTCTTCTGTCCCCCTTTTCTACACACACACACACACAACACACACACACACACACACAGATAAATAAATACACAGCTGATATGCACACAATCCGTCATTTCTTTACCTAATAAGGTAAACCCTACCATATTAAATAAAGAAACAATGCATTGTGTGTATGTGTGCTGTATATATACACAAGATAGAGTATTAATTGTTTGTTATTTCTAGAAACCCAAAGGCTATTATTTAGAGGCTGATTCGTTGTCTCTAGTAAAGCAACAATGCATCCGGCCAATACACTTCTTCTACTGAGGCTGTATTCTCCATGCAACGATGAATATAAAAGCACGAAGACATTTAGATGTTGTTTTTTTCATAGAAGGGCCAGGAAGAAAGTGAATAGCGTGATATTGGAAATGGTCGTTTTCCTTCGCCTGCACGATCCTTCTGAAATTATTGATATAAGCATTTCATATGAATCTTCATATAATATTTTAGAATATATTTAAACAGCAAATGACATAAGTGGCAACAGCTTTAGATTGTGAGCTGAAAGAGCGAAAACGTAGTACTCAGTGACTCGTTTACTTAAAATTTATTAAGGAATATTCTACCTCATGCACTGAGGTCTGTCATTTATCGCCTCTATATCAAAGGAAATTAACAAGCATGTACGCACACACAAGCTGGCACTTATATAATACATACATACATACATACATACATACATACATACATACATACATACATACATACATACATACATACATACATACATACATACATACATACACATATTGGAAAACGGAGCTCGATACTGTCATAATATTTAGAGAAAGATTTTCTGAAATAAAAATTATCAATTAAATAAAAAAAAAAATTAAAAGCAGAATGATTCGGACAATTTAGAAGGAAACTTTTGCATTATATGTAAACACATTCGCTGTTCAGGTTTTCAGACACACGTATATTTGAGAAATCACAACTGCCAAAGTGCTTACACACAATACAAAGACTTCTCAGAAGGTTTATGCCATTTTGTTTTTCAAGATTCCTCTATATAATATAATATAATAATATGATATGATATGATATGATATGATATGATATAATATAATATAATATAATATATGATATAATATAATATAATATAACATAATATGTAATATAATATAATATGATATGTAATATAATATAATATATAATATATAATATGTACTATAATATAATATAATATAATATAATATAATATACACGCACACATAGACACGCATATATATATATATATATATATATATATATATATATATATATATATATATATTATATTAAATTTGAGATAAAACCACTATTAGGCAAATCATACAATGAAAAACTTAAGCCAATACATAAGATTAATTAATTTATATTATTTTAAATATATATCAAAATTATTAAAAAAGATAATTAGTATAACACTACGATCGTTTCATGGCTGTCCAATTCGTAAAAATTCGAGTTACAGTCATTCTTCAGATGATTGAAATATTTAAACCTCGCCAAGTTAAATATTTCAATCGCTTGAAGAATGACTGTAACTCGAATTGTTACGAATTGGACAGCCATGAAACGATCGTAGTGTTATACTAATTATCTTTTTTTAATAATTTTGATTTATATTTAAAATAATATAAATTAATTAATCTTATGTATTGGCTTAAGTTTTTCATTGTATGATTTGCCTAATAGTGGTTTTATCTCTAATTTAATATAATATAATATTTTACTATAAAATTGGATTCAATCCTAAATCTGATTTTTCCCTGTAAGTTTGGATTTATTCCCTAATATTTTATTACATATATATAATATATATATATATATATATATAAATACACTTATAGACATAATTAAAAGCCTTTCAGTTATAATGTGTTATAGAATACTTCACATTTGTATTGTGTCTAGTAATTTATCGTTTGTGGTGAATAAGAAGAAATCTATATTTTAGATACACACGGAAATACACATATACATATATTTGTTCGCAGGTATTTGATATGTGCCATTAATTGAAGCTGAACTGCAAAGAAATTATATGTTAAACAATTTACAGTTCACATGTGTTTTTGTATATTGTTTCCATGATATTTAGCGCGAATGATGGATAGATCCACGATATCAATCGCGTCGATCATTACTATAGATATGTTTATTAAACATTCTAATAATTCATGAAAGTACCACAACAAAGTTAGAAGCATTACGTATGTCCTGATTATTCGATAAAAGATCAATACGCTTGCGAAATAATACCGAATTGCTCAACAAGATTGTATTTACCCAGAATACTTCAGAGCAGCTTTCAAACCTTTAATAGTCACGTGAACACTAAGCCACGTCTATAGTGGCATCTTTTAATGTGATTTGGTCCATGATATATTTGCTACTGTTCCATCTGAGTCTTACAAAGAAGACATATATTACGTTTGTCTTGTGTTTTAAACAATTAGTGTCATTTTATTAAAGCCGTTGTCACCGTCTATTCTAATATATTTCCGATATTAGATTATCGTCACACTTCACGTGACAAGAGATTATATGTATTATATATATATATATATATATATAATATATATATATATATATGTGTGTGTGTGTGTGTGTGTGTGTGTGTGTGGATCTATACACACACAAACACACACACACACACACACATTCATCTATTTACCTTGTAATGGTCCCTCTTCACTCTCTTTCTCTTTCACTGTCTCTATACATACACACATATACACACGTATATACATACATGTCGTGGGGCAGCTGATGATGGAGGCATGTTGGATTGTTGGTATGGTTGTTTTTGTATGTGAAGAATAGCATTATAATACATCCTTTTGATTATATATTTTCACACAATTATACACACACACACACACACACACACACACACATATATATATAATATATAATATAATATATATAATATATTATCTATATATATATAAAATTTTGAATTAAGGACAATACTTAATAAGGAAAACTTAACCAGAAAATGGTCAGAGTAGATAGCGTAAAAACCTCATAAGAGAAAAAATTTCGAAAATAATTATTTCTTATTGAACATATTAATTTATATATAGAGGGCATAATTATACATAATGCCAGGAGGCATATATATACCTGCCAAAAGCTAAGAGGGACAATCAGTCATTTCTACCAAAAATGTACTAATCCCACCGAATGCAACTTTTAAAGTAGACATTTAAAAATATATAGGCTGATCACAGTGATTTCATACGTACGTAATCTTCACAGGCCTGAATGTATTATAAATAACAAACGACCTGCCTCGCTTAAAGTTCGAAAAGTAACTGATAAACATCAACGAAGCACATTGGGTGCAGTTTATATGATTACATCCGGGTGAATGGCAAACTTTTACAAAATTGCATTTCGGGAGAGATAAAGTTTTTTCGGAATAAAAATTTTGCAATTAAGGACAACTACTTAATAAGGAAAACTTAACAAGAAATTGTCAGGTAGATAGCGTAAAAACCTCATAAGAGAAAAAATTTCGAAAATAATTATTTCTTATTGAACATATTAATTATATATAGAGGGCATAATTATAATACATGCCAGGAGGCATTTATATCACCTGCCAAACGCTAAGAGGGACAATCAGTCATTTCGACCACAAAATATTACTAATACCACCCGAATGCAACTTTTCAAAGTAAGACATTTAAAAATATATTAGGCCTGTATCACAGTGATTTCATACTTACGTAATCATCAGCAGGCCGGAATGTATTATAAATAAACAACGACCTTGCCTCGCTTAAGCCGAACAGCTAACTGATCAACATCAACGAAGCACATGGTGAGTTTATATATATTACATCCGGGTGAATGCAAACTTTTACAAAATTGCATTTCGGGAGAGGAAAAGTTTTTTCGGAATAAAAATTTTGCAATTAAGGACAACTACTTAATAAGGAAAACTTAACAAGAAATTGTCAGGTAGATAGCGTAAAAACCTCATAAGAGAAAAAATTTCGAAAATAATTATTTCTTATTGAACATATTAATTTATATGAGGGCATAATTATACATACATGCCAGGAGGCATTATATATACCTGCCAAACGCTAAGAGGGACAATCAGTCATTCTACCAAAAATATTACTAATCCCACCGAATGCAACTTTTCAAAGTAAGACATTTAAAAATATATAGGCCTGTATCACAGTGATTTTATACATACGTAATCATCAGCAGGCCTGAATGTATTATAAATAAACAACGACCTTGCCTCGCTTAAGCCGAACAGCTAACTGATCAACATCAAGAAGCACATGGGTGAGTTTAATATATATTACATCCGGTGAATGGCAACTTTTACAAAATTGCATTTCGGAGAGGAAGTTTTTTTTCGGAATAAAAATTTTGCAATTAAGGACAACTACTTATAAGGAAAACTTAACAAGAAATTGTCAGGTATATAGCGTAAAAACCTCATAAGAGAAAAAATTTCGAAAAATTTATTTCTTATTGAACATATTATTTAATATATAGGGGCCTAATTATACATACATGCCGAGGCATTATATATCACCTGCCAAACGCTAAGGGACAATCAGTCATTTCTCCCAAATATTACTAATCCCAACCGAATGCAACTTTTCAAAGTAGACATTTAAAAATATATAGGCCTGTATCACAGTGATTTCATACTTACGTAATCATCAGCAGGCCTGAATGTATTTAAATAAACAACGACCGAAGTACTGACCTGGCGGAAGGATAGTAGTCCGATCTGCATTTCTTGCTGACAGCCTGCACAAATGGTTGTCTTTTAGTGATCTAAGGTATGTGCTGTAAATAAGCTCTCTCCCTCCACCTAATTAACGTTCGCTTGAACAAATGCATATATATGTGAGTTTATATATATTACATATATATGCATTTGTTCAAGCGAAGTTAATTAGGTGGAGGGAGAGAGCTTATTTACAGCACATACCTTAGATCACTAAAAGACAAACCATTTGTGCAGGCTGTTCAGCAAGAAATTGCAGATCCGGACTACTATCCTTCCGCAAGGTCAGTACTTATGGTCGTTGTTTATTTATAATACATTCAGGCCTGCTGATGATTACGTAAGTATGAAATCACTGTGATACAGGCCTATATATTTTTAAATGTCTTACTTTGAAAAGTTGCAATCGGTGGGATTAGTAATATTTTTGGTAGAAATGACTGATGTCCTCTTAGCGTTGGCAGGTATATATAATGCCTCCTGGCATGTATGTATAATTATGCCCTCTATATATAAATTAAATGTTCAATAAGAAATAATTATTTTCGAAATTTTTCTTTATGAGGTTTTTACGCTATCTACCTGACAATTTTTGTTAAGTTTTCCTTATTAAGTAGTTGTCCTTAATTGCAAAATTTTTATTCCGAAAAAACTTTTCCTCTCCCGAAATGCAATTTTGTAAAAGTTTGCCATTCACCCGGATGTAATATATATAAACTCACCCATGTGCTTCGTGATGTTGATCAGTTAGCTGTTCGGCTTAAGCGAGGCAAGGTCGTTGTTTATTTATAATACATTCAGGCCTGCTGATGATTACGTAAGTATGAAATCACTGTGATACAGGCCTATATATATTTTTAAATGTCTTACTTTGAAAAGTTGCATTCGTGGGATTAGTAATATTTTTGGAGTATGAAATGATGAATGTCCCTCTTAGCGTTTGGCAGGTATATTATAATGCCTCCTGGCATGTATGTATAATTAGCCCTCTATATATAAATTAATTTGTTCAATAAGAAATAATTATTTTCGAAATTTTTTCTCTATGAGGTTTTTACGCTATCTACCTGACAATTTCTTGTTAAGTTTCATTATTAAGTAGTTGTCCTTAATTGCAAAATTTTTATTCCGAAAAAATTTCCTCCCGAAATGCATTTTGTAAAAGTTGCATTCACCCGGATGTAATATATAAACTCACCCATGTGCTTCGTTGATGTTGATCAGTTAGCTGTTCGGCTTAAGCGAGGCAAGGTCGTTGTTTTTTATAATACATTCAGGCCTGCTGATGATTACGTAAGTATGAAATCACTGTGATACAGGCCTCCTATATATTTTTAAATGTCTTACTTTGAAAAGTTGCATTCGGTGGGATTAGTAATATTTTTGGTAGAAATGACTGATTGTCCCTCTTAGCGTTTGGCAGGTATATATAATGCCTCCTGGCATGTATGTATAATTATGCCCTCTATATATAAATTAATATGTTCAATAAGAAATAATTATTTTCGAATTTTTCTCTTATGAGGTTTTTACGCTATCTACCTGACAATTTCTTGTTAAGTTTTCCTTATTAAGTAGTTGTCCTTAATTGCAAAATTTTTATTCCGAAAAAACTTTTCCTCTCCGAAATGCAATTTTGTAAAAGTTTGCCATTCACCCGGATGTAATATATATAAACTCACCCATGTGCTTCGTTGATGTTGATCAGTTAGCTGTTCGGCTTAAGCGAGGCAAGGTCGTTGTTATTTATAATACATTCAGGCCTGCTGATGATTACGTAAGTATGAAATCACTGTGATACAGGCCTATATATTTTTAAATGTCTTACTTTGAAAAGTTGCATTCGGTGGGATTAGTAATATTTTTGGTAGAAATGACTGATTGTCCCTCTTAGCGTTTGGCAGGTATATATAATGCCTCCTGGCATGTATGTATAATTATGCCCTCTATATATAAATATATATATATATATATACACACGCATGCATATATAATATGTAGATGTATATATATAATAATATGTAGATGTATATATATACAATACATATATATATAACATATGTATATATATATACATATGTAAATATATATATATATATATATATATATATATATATATATATATATATATATATATATATATATATTATTACGCACACACATTCATATACGGAATTGTATACGTATGCATATGTGTCTAGTGTGCGGAATTTTCATGCTTCTGTTAGTTAGCATCTTGTTTAAAATATCGGGGTATTATATGTAGGTATGTATGTATATATGTACACTTATATATATGTATAGACACACACATGCGCGCGCGCGCACACACACACAATCATAAACTTGTTTGTGATATTGCCTGCTCTAAGCGCATATATTGTCGTGTATATGTGTATGTATATCTCTAGGGTAAATAAACAATTTTATTAATTCCTGAGTTTATATATAATAAACGCATGGGTCATGAATGTGAATTACCACGAGAAAGTGCGCAAATATGATTGCAATGGTGAAACGAACATAAAAGGAAGGAAAATAATATTCCATAATTAATCAGTATCAATTATCTCCACTCAATAATTCACTCTTTCTACAATGATAATATATGTTAAATATTAAGTCCAATAATAATTTCTGTAGGAAACATAATATGCAATTATTTATCTAACACCCAAATTAACGTTATATCATCATTAAATACATAAGTACTGACCTTGCGGAAGGATAGTAGTCCGGATCTGCAATTTCTTGCTGAACAGCCTGCACAAATGGTCTGTCTTTTAGTGATCTAAGGTATGTGCTGTAAATAAGCTCTCTCCCTCCACCTAATTAACTTCGCTTGAACAAATGCATGTTTGTACCACACATCAGTTATCGAAGTGATGGTAGTGTAACGTGTGATGAAGTGGACACAAAGGACACAAAGCACCACCAGGTCGAGAAATAGAACGTACGATCTCGCAATCGTGAGAACAACACCCTAACGACTAGGCCATGCGCTCTCACAAAATCCAACGGAATAACTTTCAGTTAAATTACATATATACACACGGTTTATTTGAAGTTGACGTAGTAATATAAAGTAACGAGCGTCAATCTAATTTTTACTAATAATTCTTTGAAGTCAGGGATGAGGGTTAGTCAATACATTTGACCCAGTAATTGGGGTTCAGCGGTATCAGGCCCAGAGAAGGAAGAAATAAGTTTCTTTTACTGAACCCAAGCAAAGTTTACCTCAGTAGGATTAAAATCTAGAACCTAATAAACCGGTAGACAATTGCTTCACTGACGCACTAACCATTCTTCTAATCCATAGTTCAGTGAATTTTGAATAATAAAGATTTTTGATTCGGGTAAATGGACATTAATTTACAAGGAAGGTTTAGTCAATAACATCAACTTTGACCCTGAGACTTGAATGGTACTGTGATTTATTGCCCCCCTCAAGGGATGAAAAGCAAAGTTGACCTAGTAGAGTTTAAACTTGGAACTAAGATAGCTGACACAAATACCGCAAAGCACTTTGTCAAGCACTATAAAGAATCTGCTAAAATGAACATGAAAAAATAACATTTTCAGAGTCATAACTTTCGCTACATAAAAGAAGTTCAAGACACGAAACGTATATCAACACACATAAACCGCAATTGCTCATTAAAAATAATGCTGTCATTTATTTAATTAATATCATAAATTGTTAGATATAGAATTAACCCTGCATATCTTTATGTAATCAAATATTTCCTGCAAGCGTCATTAAAATTAATCAAGTATTTCACAGACTAGTCATTAAAATTGAGCAAACAGATAACTAAATAATATATTATCGTACATCAGCATTCCATTATCAAAATATATATGTGATTTTCCCCTCGAATCTTTCTATAAAACAAACTCAACTAATTAATATTATGCAACCTTAAAAATTAATACATAACAGCGAAGAGAGATAAAGTTCCTTCACAATTATTTCAAAGGCATACAAACACTCTAATAAACATTTAATTACAAATAACAACGGTAGCAAATCGGTTGAATCTACATAGCTTTGACAGAATGTGAATCGCAGTTTTGTTACGATATTTTTTGACTGTGAGATATTTTGATGAGATATTGCTGCAGGATTCTGTGGTAATATCTCATATATAATATTTAGTAGAATGCTCTTTGCATTTTTCAATGCAAGGACCCTATAAGGCATGTTACTTATCAGATGATGAATATTCTCTTTGGGAATTTCTTACCAAGTTTCATGCAGTAATCTCAAAAGATGTGTCTTTGAAGATGCTTTCTTCTTCCTTCTACGAAGTGTCCTGTCTACTATTCCCCAGAGGTATTCAATAGGGTTCATATCTGCTGACTGGCTTGGCCATGGAAATTTTTTAATGTCATTCTTTTGCGACCAAAAGTTTGAACTTTTTTACTGTTCTTTCTAGTATATTAGGCAACCTATTTAAGGGCTCGCGTCTTTGTGTTTAAAATGTAAGCTAATTTTTATAT
>NC_043004.1:54504019-54516519 GCF_006345805.1 Octopus sinensis | reverse complement strand
TATGTATACTAAAATTGTGACGCATGTTACGTAATAACAGGTTAATCAGATATGAGATGATAATAATTCAAAGTAAATAACTCTAAAAGGGCTTTTTTGCGTTTCCAAAGAATATTACCCTCAGCGGCGTTAGTGTTGGTATATTCGTGAATAAATCACTAACCGAAATATGTGGATCTATTGTTTAGGAAAATATTATTCACTTGTTTGAGCGTTGTACTGGATAAATTGCGAAAATAATTCTAACAGTTCAATTATTAAGAAATACGCATACTCAATTTGATTTATACCAAATGATTTAAGAAAATAAATGGGTTATTTCCCTTGGCTGTTAAAATGAAATATATTAGATATGTTATAAGGACCCCTTCTAGGGGACCTATTATCGATTTTTTTCAACAAACTAAGTATTTCATGAGGCTTCCAGACATGAGTTCTACTCACGTATCAAGTTTCATGAAAATCGATAAAACAGTGTAGGAGGAGTTAGCTAACAACTCTACAAACACACCCACAGACAGAATGTACCACATATGTAGTAGATCCACGTATATGTGTGTGAGTTCGTGTGTATAGGTGTGTGAGAGAGAGATATACACTTATACACATAGACGAATTCCAATGCTGTCAAAAACGTTAGAGACCGAAAATATTGTTTTATTTTCATGGTATTAAGATAAAACCTCGTCTCACAAGAGATTTACTTTCACAATAAAATCTGAGATAATATACAATAGGATAATATTGTATATACGATACATACTTAATAACGACATTTAATACGTAAAATATATATTAATATCCCATTACCACCATGGCATTTTTAGTAGAAATATTAGCTGTCTCCTTATAATATTTTAAATATTACTCAGGTATCTGGAATTAATTCAACTGAGGTTATTTGACTATATTTCTAAATAGTACATGCGTGCATATATATATATATATATATATATATATATATATATATAAAATATATATAAAATTTATCCAAAATAAAAGCTCTCTACCCCACCATCTCGAGACACGTGAGATTCGAATTTTTTTCTTTTGCCCTTACTTATAAATTGTTTATAAATTTAACCTCTAGAGGTATTTTTTAATATGCTGGCCATTGATAGAATTTTTTCGAAAACTTTTATCCTACATTAGATGTTAATTTAATAGTGTTAACTTCCGGACCCTCTCACTTTACGAGAGTTTTTTAGTTCGAATTGCACGTCCTCGAGATGGGCTAGAGAGTTTATATTTTGGATATATTTGGGGTACTTAGTTGTGCTCATGACTTAGTGTTCACTTCTTCCATGGGTATAGGTAAGTATTTCACTTGTTTCTTTGCCGCATTTATCACTGATAAAGGGAAGGTTCTTCTGAACTAACTCTGAAATCGGGTTCGATATGGTAATAACGGGATTTTTTAGAAATTTCCTTCGGCTTTCTTCGAAACGCGTGCTTATAGTAATACATTGCATGGTTATTGACGTTATGTCTATTTTCGGCATATTTTGGCATTAGAAAGTTTTTCTTTTGCCCTTACTTATAAATTGTTTATAAATTTAACATTTAAATGTATTTTTTAATATGCTGGACATTGATAGAATTTTTATCCTACATTAGATGTCGATATATTATATATATATCTATATAATATATATATATATATATATATATATATCTATATATATATATACATTTATATATATATATAAATTTCTCGTAGGGTCACCGTATATTTTTTGCAACAATCATATACTACAATGTATATTAAAGTGTATTAAAAGTTAATAAGCCAATACCGTGTCCTCCTTTTTGTATTAACAGTGCCATACAATCACTGTTACAACTACAGAATTTCAATTGAATTTACCGCTAGCATTGTAGTTTTTCGTA
Organism: Octopus sinensis; assembly: GCF_006345805.1. Classification (NCBI taxonomy): domain Eukaryota; kingdom Metazoa; phylum Mollusca; class Cephalopoda; order Octopoda; family Octopodidae; genus Octopus; species Octopus sinensis. Next base: position 54,514,629 of record NC_043004.1, on the reverse strand, counting down.
TATGAATACGTCTACGTAACCAGTGCGATCGAAGATAGAAAAAAACAAGTAATAAGAGTGTATGCATATTTCAGGAATTATTGCACATCCTTCAGTACTGCAGCCAACCCTTTTGTCATTCACGAACTCATAACTTAAATAGCCACTAAGTGTAGCGATGTAACACTGTTGGATAGACCAATTTGAATATTCCTGGCAACTGGTACAAACATATTAATTGCTGGTAATGACACAGCATTTCGTTTTGTAACCATAATATACTACCAAGAACATTGGTTTCAAATTTTGGCACAAGGCAAGAGAATATTCAATTTGTAGTTATTTTATCGACCCAAAGATGATGAATAGAAAAGTGACCCTTGGCGAAGTTGCTCAAATCGTAAAGTCGGACGAAGTGCCGGTAAGCATTTTTTGCCCAGAATGCTAATAATTCTGCCAGCTTATCATCTTAATGTTACCAAGAGTATTAAACTTTTATAAGTCAACTAGCAGAATTGCCCGGCGTTGCTCGGGGCTGAATTGCTTGAAAGTACTGTTAATGATTGCACTGAATTATGATGATTATTCAGGCAAATATTAATATAAGTTTACGGTGGGAGATAAGGACTTAACGATAAAACGTGTGCCATTGCATTGTTTTGGGGGAACCAAATTTCTGATGAGCATTATAGGAGCACCAACTTTAAGTTTGAGAAAGTGTGGTGGTAGTCTGGGGTGCTCAAAGGAATTGAGTACCTCTATTTGGATAGTTGATGACGTCCTCTGGGTCAGGAGTTGTATCGATAGACTGATATACATAGACTTCCCAGGAATAAGTTTTAGCATTTCATCATTAATATGGTGAACAGTTTTTTCCTCGGGGCCAGTATAGCCTTTTTGCCAATCCAATCCATATCTGATAATTAGCTTGTAGATCTGGGAACACTGCATCTCTGAGATCAGAAGGCGTCTTAACAATGGTACAAATGGAATCGATGGCAATATTACCATTTTCATACCCTGGTATTTTGCCTTCGCCAAGTGCAAGGAGGGTGTGAGGAAATGCTGCTGATGTGATATTACGTCGCATATGAGCACGCATATTGGTGTGAAGTTTGAGAGTTACTTCCCTTTATTTAAAAAAATATGCATTAAAATGGAAAGAATGATGGTAAATTTTTGTAAAATCATAGACTCATCGTAGACGCGCGCTAATACCCAGAAGGGCTCGATATGAATCACGACTATAAGATACCCGGGTTTTGGTTAAACTGCATTGCAAACTGGGGGAGTAGTTAGGAATCTAATCGGAGTAGACAGACACACAACCTTTCTTTTATATATAAATATTTTTCGTCCTAAAAACTTTGTATGGATTGAATGGTTACTTCTATGGAAATATATACACGCACATTATACATACATGTGTGTATAGATGAATATATAAATACATTTAAATACTATATACACTTTTGGGCGATCTTTCTTTTTCTTAGAGATACTTTAGATCTTATTCGTCCTAAAAAAACTTTGTATGGAGTGAAAGGTTACCTCTATGGAATATATAAAGACACATTATCATACATCCTGTGTATAGATGAATATATAAATACATTTAAATATCTATATACACTTTTGGGCGATCTCTTTTCTGCTACTTGGATATAGGTCTTATATTCGTCGTAAAACTTTCCTGTCACACACTCACGCACACGCACACACACACACACACCACACACACACACACACACACACCCACCCACAAACCGCACACACACACATTTTATTTATATATTTGCGTGTCTATGTGTGTAAAAGAGAAAGTGAGAATGTAGAGTGAAAAGTCAGTCATTACGAAAGTGAATTACTTCACTTTATTGGTTGCACACTGTGTGTGTGCGTTTGCGTGTGCTGTATCCCACACTAAGAGAAGCATTTGACTCATACACCACAATGTGTTTTCTCTAAATTTGCTTAATTGGGGTTGAAATTTTAAAAAGTGGACCTGGCACGACCCGATGCATTCTACTCTTAAAAATGTAGGTAATTGTAATTGAAGAAATCCTATATTGTAGATTTCTTAAGATACAAAGGGAGGCAGATAAAATCTGCCTTTTATAATAAGAGATACTGTACCCTACCTTTTGTGTTATTATAACTTAATTAGATTATAGTTACAAAACGAAAACTGGTGCCCCTACTAGCAACAAGTGTGTATGTAGCAGATGCCAGGAATGTTTTACTACGTAAATTGGTTTAAATTCTGTAGAAAAAGTGTGTAGAAATAACTTTAAAATACATATATATATATATATATATATATATATATAATATATATATATATATATATATATATATATATAATATATTATATATATATATATATATAATATATATATATATTATATAGATCAATAAATATGGGGTTGTGTTGACCGCACGTGGAGAAATGATAAGTAACGAAAAATTTTTAAAAGTGCATAATGCTCAAATGAAAGAAAATTTTAATAAAATGAGAAATTGATAAAATATATAAATATATATTTATTCAACCGGTTTTCGTCATTGTATGACTTGTCAAGAATATTTATGTTTTTAAAAGTTTTTTTTTAAATTAGAAAGGGGAAAAAAAGAAAATTGCATTGTTTTTTGTTTGTAAAAGAATAATGATAAAAATGTACAAAAATTAAAAAAAAGTTCTCCGATACATTGTGAGTTCGTTGTGTATCTTGAGTTTTATGGTTGTTTACGAAAAAATTACCTTGAGGTGTTAAGATCCCAAGGGATTAAGAGCATGTGTTGTGTTGTTAAATTCAGCATGTTTGCAGGACAGGAAGTAGTAGTAATTGTGGTCCTGGTTCTTCAGTTCCTGTGTTGTGAGTAAGGGAGACAACTCTTTTGAGTTCTTCAATAAAACCCAAATTATAAAATTATCATTTTAGCTTCATTTGCGTTATCTTTTTTATATAATTGCTTGTTAACTTAACTTTCAGATTTTAACACTTTATTTATATTATTTTCTAATTATATAAATCTGCATAGACAATTGCATTTCAAATTGTCATATCATTTATAATAAAAATGATAGTAATAACAACCATAGTAAAATGATATTTAAAGAATATAAGTTTTAGCTTGAAGTGATGAATGCATGGTATCTTTATATATTTGTGTTAGTCCATCCATGAAGAGTGAGGTAGAGAAAGGAAGTTTGATCAACGAGGAGTTTGCATATTAAGTTGTGTTTGGAATTTTTCAATAAAGAGATTCTCCTTGTTAATTCTCTCCTGTGTGGTGATCCCGTCTTTACATTGGTAGAAGGGGATATATAGAATTTGGGGTTTAAGTCTTTAGCACATGAGTCTAAGTGGTCACTCAGTGGAATTTGTTGGTATTCCGGGAGATTTATTTGTTCTTTATGCACCGTTACTCGTTTACGTAACGGGAGACTCGTTTGTCCAACATAATTATGTTGGCAACCAGCGCATGTGAGAACGTAGATAAGGTTCTCGGAGGAACAGGAGAAGTTAGTCTTGATTTTAAACTTCGTACCTTGTTTGAGGTAAATTCAGAGCCTTCAAGTAGAAAGGGGCAGGTACCACAGTTTGAGCGTGCACATTTTTTTACTGTTGGGGTGGATGTGGTGTGTGAAGTTTGGCATTTGTCAAGAGTTTTTTTTAAGATTTGTGTTGCCTTTTGCATTTGAGATTTTGTGTGTTTTAAATATTTTTCATTTTTGGGTCTGTTGACAGTAGACTGAGGTTTTGTATGATTGTGTGTATGCTTCGATATTTTTGGGGTTGTGGGTGGAAATGTATGGAATATTTTGAGGTTGTGTGTGGTGTTAGGTTGGGTCGTTTTCAGTGTATGTTGTCTAGTTCTTTGGCGCGTTTTATCCATACTCTATAAGGGTGGAGGGATATTGACGTTGTAATAGTTTTTTTTGAGGTCTTGAAGCGTATTTCTCGTGTTTTTGGATCCGAGACAATGGTGCATACCCTTTTAGCTAAATTGAAAGGGATATTTGTCTTGGTGTGTTTTGGGTGGCATGAACTAAAGAGGAGGTATTGTTGTGAGTCTGTAGGTTTGTGGTAGATGTCTGTTATGATTTCGTTCTTAGGTATTTTTATAATTAGGAGATCAAGGAATGGGAGATGATGTTTGCTTAATTCCATAGTGAATTGGATGTTGGGATGTATGTTGTTTAGTATGGTTTTGAATTCCAGGAGTTTTTCATAAGGTTCTTTTCATATGATGAAACAATCATCTAAGTACCTTTTCCAGTTTTCCATTAGGTAGGTGTGGAAAAGATGTCCAAATTTCTGGCTTGATATTTCATAGAGTGACAGTTCGAAGTGACCCATTATGAGGTTCGCAAGGACTGGTGCAGCCTTGGTACCCATCGCAATGCCACATTTTTGACGGTAGTGTGTGTCGTCGAAGAGAAAAAAATTGTTTGTCAGAATGAACTTGAGAGATTCTGTAACAAAAGACTTGTTAATGCGGTCAGGGAATGTCTCTGGGTGTTTTTCTAGCCAGAAGTCAATTGCCTCTATACCATACTCATGTGGAATGTTGGTGTAAGGTTGATGACATCAAGATACCAGGAGTGCTTCCTCGTTAACTGTTTTCGGGAGGTGTTTGAGCATGTCCAGATCATCCCTAATGAAACTTTTGATGTGGGTAAGGAAAGGTTTCAAAAGGATGTCTAGGAAGTTACTCAGGCGGTGTGTTTCACAGGGAGGTACCAGCCACGATGGGCCTTAGTTTTAGGTCCTCCGGTGCTTTGATGTTGATGTGGATGTCAGTGGAGAGTTTGCAGGCTTCGGTGATGTATTTGCTTTTATGGATTTTAGGAAGGCCATAAAAAAGGCTGGGCTTGCATTTGAAAATGGTGATATAATCCCTTTCTTTTTCTGTGAGTCCCTGACCGTGTTGGCGTATGAGTGTGGTGAGGTTTCTGATTGTTTTTTGCTGTTTGTAGTTGTAATAACCTCATAGAAAATGTTATTGTTAAGCATGGAAAACACTAGGTGTTTATAAAATTCCGTGTCCATAAGGACCACAGCACTCCCTTGTCCGCTTCTTTGATGGTGAGGTTTTTATCCAGTTGTATGTCACGTAGGTTTTCCCATTCTTCCTTACTGAAATTGGATTTTACCTTGGTTTTGCTTGGGGTAAAGGGGAGACTCTGGATGTGTTTGCAGAAATCGTCCAGTGTTTTATTTCTCCCTTTTGGTGGTAGGAAGTTGCTTTTATTTCTGATCAATGAATCGTCCCCATTGTTGATATCTGTCAAAGCTTCCGTTAGGCGAAGTTTTCTGCAGAATTCAGAAACGTCATCCTTGACCTCCGGGGGGTGGGTGTTCTTGGGTGGGTGTGTGTGAATTTCAAAACCTCTTGCTAGGATGTTGATTTGGGTTGGTGTCAGTGTTTTGCTGGAGAGGTTTATAATTTTGTTTCTTATTTTGGGTCTGTGTTAGCGGTGGTGTTTGTATTTTTCCCCTCTGTCTAAAAAATGGTTGTTGAGGTAAGGAGTGTATTCTTTGTTAAAGTTCTGGTTGTATGTGTAGGAGTGTTTTTGGGTGGGAGGTTGGAGGGGGGTAGGTAGTTGTCGTTTTGTGTTGGTATGGGATGCGATGGTGTAAGGATTTGTGAGAAATGCGATGGGTTTGTGGGTGTGTGTCTGGTAGATTGTATGGGGGGATGATATAGGGGGGTATGTAGTTGTGGTGATTGGGTTCGTGTGGGATGTGAGGGTTTGGAGATCTGTAGGAGATGTGGTGGGAGGAATGTGGTTGTTTGGATGGGTGGACTATAGGGGTTCGTTGGGTGGGTATTATATGTATCGGTGTGGGTAGGATGCCTTGTTTGTATTAGTGTGAGGGAGGGGAGGGAGGGGAGCCTTGATGGGGGATTTCTAGTGTATGGGAGGTTCTTGAAGGTTCTAATCGGTGGGGGAGGGGGGGTGTTAGAGTGATTGGAAAACCAGGGTTTGTGTGTGGGTCTTGTTTGAGATGTTTCGGGGGGGGGGAAGGTTTTTTATATGGTTGGGGGAGGTTGTGTCCTGTTAGGAGGGGGTTTGGAGAGTATGTTTTTGAGGTGCGGTTTGGAATGGTGTTTATGGGTACAGTGGAAGTCTGTCTGTGTTGTGGGTACTTTTATGAATAGGTTTTGAGTTATGGTTTAATATGAATTGTGTTTCATAGTTGAGGAAGAAATCTTTGTTGTTTTCCCAGCGTTTTAAGGAGGTTCGTTCTTCCTTTCACATTCATCTTTCCATAGTTTAATAACAAGTTCGAGGGGCTGTTCGTTGGTGTGTGAGGTTAGTTCTAGAAGTATCTCATCGTCTATTTTTGTGTATTTTTGTTCGTGGTTTTGTGCTCTGAGTTTTAGAAGTTCTACTTCGGTTTTCATTTTTTCCAATGTTAGTTTTTCTCTTAGGGAGCGTTGTTTTTCAGGTTCGTCTGGGATGTGTTTGATTTGGAATTTTCGGGGTAGGTATGATAGGGGAGGAGTTTAACCATTTGTCGTAAATTTCAGCTTTGTTTTGGTTTTGAGCATGTTCCAGAAGAGAAGTTTTCTGTTGTGTAGTTTCTTAGTCCAAGTAGTGATGATCTGTTTTTTTTAATGCGTGTGCTGGGGTTGAAGTGTGTTCCTTCTGTGTGTTGAGTGGTGTCTGAGGTCTCTTGCGTTGAATTTTGAATTGGTAAGTAGAGTTTTCAGTGTAGTGTTGATTTCATTTAGGTTTACATCTATCTTATCCGAAAGTAGAGTTTTCAGTGTAGTGTGATTTCGTTTAGGTTTACATCAATTTATCCGAAAGTTGTTGATGATGGTTGTTTTCTGAGTTGTCCCGGGATTGATGGAGAAGTTCGTCAATTTTTGGAGAATGTAAGTAGATGTGTATTGAGTACTTTGATTCTTTTAGAATGGACTTATTGGTGACTGTCTCTGTAAGAGTGCTCTTGTTTTTCGGAGGCATTCTGAATCACACGTGTGGTAGAGGGTACAGATCAATAAATGGTGGGGTTGTGTTGACCGCACGTGGAGAAATGATAAGTAGTAGGGAAAATTTTTTTTAAAAATGCAGAATGCTCAAATGAAAGAAAAATTTAATAAAATGAGAAATTGATAAAATATATAAAATATATTTATTCAACCGGTTTTCGTCATTGTATGACTTGTCAAGAATATTTTGTTTAAAAAGTTTTTTTAAAAATTAGAAAGGGGAAAAAAGAAAATTGCATTGTTTTTTGTAAAAGAATAATGATAAAAATGTACAAAAATTAAAAATAAGTTCTCCGATACATTGTGAGTTCGTTGTGTATCTTGAGTTTTATGGTTGTTTACGAAAAATTACCTTGAGGTGTTAAGATCCCAAGGATTAAGAGCATGTGGGTGTTGTTAAATTCAGCATGTTTGCAGGACAGGAAGTAGTAGTAATTGTGGTCCTGGGTTCTTCAGTTCCTGTGTTGTGAGTAAGGGGAGACAACTCTTTTGAGTTCTCAATAAAACCCAAATTATAAAATTATCATTTTAGCTTCATTTGGCTTCATTTAGCTTCATTTAGCCAAACTTCACACACCACATCCACCCCCAACAGTAAAAAAATGTGCACGCTCAAACTGTGGTACCTGCCCCTTTCTACTTGAAGGCTCTGAATTTACCTTCAAACAAGGTACGAAGTTTAAAATCAAGACTAACTTCTCCTGTTTCCTCCGAGAACCTTATCTACGTTCTCACATGCGCTGGTTGCCAACATAATTATGTTGGACAAACGAGTTCTCCCGTTACGTAAACGAGTAACGGTGCATAAAGAACAAATAAATCTCCCGGAATACCGACAAAATTCCACTGAGTGACCACTTAGACTCATGTGCTAAAGACTTAAACCCCAAATTCTATATATTCCCCTTCTACCAATGTAAAAGACGGGATCACCACACAGGAGAGAATTAACAAGGAGAATCTCTTTATTGAAAAATTCCAAACACAACTTAATATGCAAACTCCTCGTTGATCAAACTTCCTTTCTCTACCTCACTCTTCATGGATGGACTAACACAAATATATAAAGATACCATGCATTCATCACTTCAAGCGCTAAAACTTATATTCTTTAAATATCATTTTTACTATTGTTGTTATTACTATCATTTTTATTATAAATGATATGACAATTTGAAATGCAATTGTCTATGCAGATTTATATAATTAGAAAATAATATAAATAAAGTGTTTAAAATCTGAAAGTTAAGTTAACAAGCAATTATATAAAAAAGATAACGCAAATGAAGCTAAAATGATAATTTTATAATTTGGGTTTTATTGAAGAACTCAAAAGAGTTGTCTCCCCTTACTCACAACACAGGAACTGAAGAACCAGGACCACAATTACTACTACTTCCTGTCCTGCAAACATGCTGAATTAACAACACAACACTGCTCTTAATCCCTTGGGATCTTAACACCTCAAGGTAATTTTTTTCGTAAACAACCATAAAACTCAAGAGACACAACGAACTCACAATGTATCGGAGAACTTATTTTTTAATTTTTGTACATTTCTATCATTATTCTTTTACAAAAAACAATGCAATTTTCTTTTTTCCCCTTTCTAATTAAAAAAAAAACTTTTTAAAACATAAATATTCTTGACAAGTCATACAATGACGAAAACCGATTGAATAAATATATATTTATATATTTTATCAATTCTCATTTTATTAAAATTTTCTTTCATTTGGCATTCTGCATTTTTATAAAAAATTTTCCTTACTATATATATATATATATATGCATGTGTATATATATATATATATATATATATATATATATATATATATATATATATATATAATATATATATATGTGTGGTGTGGTATGTGTGTGTGTGTATATATATATATATATATATATATGTAGGGTCCCGGGTTGAGTCGGGGTTAACCACAGAACAGAAGGTACTCAATATAAGGTACGTCAATACAGTAGCAATAGTTTTAATTTATTTTATGAAGGAGCTTCTACAGGACTAGAAATGTTTCATTCAGATGAAATCTTCAGGAAGCTGGCTGTCAAAATAAGGTCTGGTATTTATACATTTAGGCAGATTTAATGGGTGGTGGTAGGGACTTTGGGGAGTTGGGGTTATTGTGGAGATTAGAGATAAACAGGGCACAAGCTATTGTTCTTAGGAGTGGTTGGTACCAGAGAGTTTGAAGAATCAGTAATGAATAAATAAGAAAAATAAAGTAATATAAAAATAGAATAATTTAATAGAATCAGATATATGGGATGGGGTTTAGGTAAATTAGGAGACAATTGCTTTTTGGTGGTCAAGAGGAGGTAGTCAGATTGTTATTGTTAAGTGGAGGGAAGAAATAGATAAATATACATGAAAAAACATATAAAATAAATATACATACAAACACACATACATACACATGCGAATATACATATATATACATACATACGCACATGTATATACATACAAACACATACATACATATATACAAATATACATACACACACACATATATATATATATACATACATATACATATACATACATACACCTACATACACGCACACACACGCACATATATATATACATATATATATATATTTATATATATAAATATATATATATATATATTTTTTCTTCTCATCTTCCTCCCTTATTTTTATTTTTATTTTCCCTTTTCTCTTTTTGTCTCTCTCCCCTTCTCCAAACACACAGAGACACACAAACACACGCACACACACACACGGACACACAGAGACACACACACACACCTCCACAAAACAATCTTACAAAGTAGAAGAGTTCTTAAACCCCAAATGGCATTTGACCATCCTCAAAATCATAAAAGGTGTAATTTATGGCCTGCCTACCCACCAACACACTCAGTGACACAAGAATAGACAAAAGCTAAAATTCTTAGAACTCCCTTGGGGGTCCAGCAGGCCAAAGGAAATCCTTCTTCTACTCCCCTCTCCCTTCCCCTCTTTCTCTTTAGCCTCAGATACAAACGCACACGCACACTCACACACACACACCCATACACATACACACATGTTCTCTCTCTCATTTCCTCCTCATCCACTTCACCCTCTTGTGCTGTCTTGTTCCTCCCCACCACTATGAAACTCTATAAAATGATTAAAATTCCACACAAAGGAATTATTTTGATTTGAAAACCCCACTAGAGTGGGAGGATCTGAATGATCTGATATGAATGATATGATATATATATGTAAAAATTGTAATATATAAATGAATACCTGTAAATATGAACCATCCGATCTTCTGATTACCTCATTTCTTCTAATATATAATACCTGTGCATTATCTCCAAACCTTCCAATACATATATATATATATATATACATACATACATACCTATATATCGAACTATATATATATATATATATATATATATATACACATACAAATACACATATGCATACATACATAAATATACCCACTTTCATATAAACATATACATAATTATGCATATATAAACACATATATAAATATACTTCTGTACACATAAACACACACATAAATATATGCACGCACATATAAACGCATATGCACATATAAAAACATATGTGCATATAAA
>NC_043004.1:54484019-54494019 GCF_006345805.1 Octopus sinensis | reverse complement strand
TAACATCTCATATTGTTCGAGCCTTTCCGGAGTATTCGAGCGGTTCCAAGCAGTGCTGTTTTCTGCAAGTCCTCCACGTACGTCTCGAGATTTTTGCTCACTGTTACTAGGGCTCCGACAATTATTGGTACTACAGCTACCTTTTTCATCGACCACAACTGCTTAAACTTCCCAAGCTTACCTGTCATATCTCTCGACTTTTCTTTCTTCCTCATCGCATAACTTGTTGTCAGCTGGGCATGCTATATCTAAGATCCAGCATAGTTTGTTTTCTTTCTCATTTTGTCCGGCTTCCTATTCTCTATCTTATGGTCGCACTGAATCATAAAATCCAATAGGATCTTTGCATTTCTATCTTCGACGATGCCTTCAGGTTTGTGGTCGTACCAATTTTTTGCTTTGTCATGTCCATATTTGTTGCAAATTGTCCGATGGACAAGCCTGGTTATATTGTCGTGGCGTCTCTTATATTCCTTCTGGGCTAGTGGCGTACATTGGCTGGTAATATGCCGTGCGGTTTCACGGTTTTGTCCATAGATTCTGCACTTATCACTTTCTGATGTGTTGTCTATTCTGTATTTTATGTAGTTTGTTCTTAGTGCTTGCTTTTGGGCAGCACAGATTAGAGCCTCAGTTTGCAGTTTTAAATCACTTTTAGGCACTTTTAGGCATCCACAGCCATCTTTTTTCTCTGTCTACCTTATCTTCAACATCCCTATGAAATTGACCATGCCTTCTTTTCTTTACCCACCTATTTTCAGTTTAATTCGTTTTAAATTTCTTGTATAGTGCTTTATCTTTGCAATTATTCATCCCATACAAGCCTGACCTTCTTACTTCTAATCATAGCGGTTCTGCGGCATTTTTACATACCATGCTATATTGTTTTCTTCTGCTCTAATGCTGTGTTCGCATCCAATAATACCTCTTCCCCCTCTTTTTCTTGGTGCATACACTCTGTCTGTGTCACTTTTGTGTGGAGTGACCCATATCTACCTTTATTGAATATTTTGGAAGTTCTACTTTTTATTGGAGTTAGACTATAAGCTTCAGTTTATAAAAATATTTCCATTATATTTTACCGTCTAAAGCGAAGATAAAACAAATGGCGTATTCTTCTTTACTCGAATCACGCATCTTAGAATGTGTAAAGCAACCAAAAAAAAAGTATAAAGAAAAATAACCCTGGTATTAACAACTGGCAGCGGACAAAAAAACAATATAAAACAAAACAAAATGAAAACAAACGAAATTGCAATAGAAAAACTCATTATAGTAAACAAAATGCTTGGCTACAATAGTAAACATATACATTCTACCTCAAATATTATGCTAACTTAGAAAACGTATGACTCCTCGTATGTGTCAATTTGTTATTGGTTGTCTGATATTAGCACGAATCAACGAAGAAACTCATTGCTGAAAATATAAACAAGACCTTCGGCTCTTGTTTAGATTCAGTGATTCGGGTACTGCTCGCGGCCGTGACACAGTATGTCGGAAAGTGGATGTCTCAGAATCACTTGTAGTAATGCATCATTTTTTAGGAATATATATTCATCGTAAATGTATATTCATCGTTATGCATACAATAGTAACTAGCATATTCATGTTCGAATCTGCCGGAACGTATTACGAATAAATTTACAAGCCATCGCTGAACAGAACATTTTTTCTGAAAGAATGAAGGCTAGGCAGCATATTGCTCGCAAGACAGATAGAGACTATCGCAGGTATGCAGGAGGGTGGTTGCCTTATTGCATCCAAGGAAACCGTGAAAACAACCCTGGCCGCCAGTTCAAGTGAAAGGTTGATGAGCGAGGGCATACGACGCCATATTTGTAGGATTGTTTTATAGAGGAGGAACAAAAATCTCTCATGGCATGACTGGTGTACCTTTTGCTGATCTCAGAAAAGAAAAGACAAAACCTACTTCGATTTTAAATATTAACGGAGAATGTAATACAATTAGTTTCACTTTGACATTAAATCGGCTTTGATAATCTTGTTAATTAATGAGTTTCGACCAATAAAAACCTAGCGGAGCTCAAATACAAGCCGTCTAATTAATTAACAATAACTCAATTATGTAATAATTAGGAATTGTACTTTTTAAGATTCAGTGTTATATTTGTTTCATTGATTCTTGTTTTAAATTTTTAAATATTTTCACATCATGTATGAAAATGAATCATGTATGTATGTATGTATGTATGTATGTATGTATGTATGTATGTATGTATGTATGTATGTATGTATGTATGTATGTATGTATGTATGTGTGTATGTATTATGTATGTATGTATGTATGTATGCATGTATGTATATATACTCCTGTATATGTATGCTTGAATGTATGTACACATATATGTTAGTATGTCTGTCTGTCTGCACGTACACTTGTATATATAGATATGTATTTATGCATGTATGTGCGTATGTGTATTATATAAGTATCAGTATTTAAGTGTCTGTGCGTCGTTTATGTATTTCTATACAGGTATCTATCTGGGTATCCGCTGTATGTATGAATGTATGCATGTATATATGTATGTACATACATACATATATATACACACATATGTGTGTGTCAGAGTGTGTGTGTGATGGGTCTGCATGTCTGTGTTTTCTCCTATTTCCTCTTTTAAGGGAAGAAGAAAACCTTCGAAATTATATACCTTTAACGACGAAGCAGTATTTTTGATTATGGACTTGGATCATCTTGTTGATTTCTCTATTTTCTATTTTTACTACTTCGCCATATTCATGAGTACATACATACATCAACCAAATACGTCACGTACAAAAGGGATAGAGATGCAGGAAAAGTAGTAAACTCTGACAACCGATGCAGACTTAGTGGAGTTAACATCGGAGATCTCACCCACATCATAAGGAATTGTCTGAAAATGTCATCACGGTATTATCTACCGATGAGACATGATGTTGTAGCTAGGACACTCTATAATGAAATCCGTTGGAAGGACAAAGAAATAAGAACTCTCAATACGGTAGAAGTACAAAGAAATAAGAAATATCAACATGGTAGAAGCCATAGCCACTGCTAATAAAAAAGGAGTACTGATGAAATGTCCCAGTGAAAACCTCAATAAAATGTAAGCACAACAGATATGATAAAATGATTTGGGATAGAGAAGAGAGACTGTACAACTGTGGAAATTAACTGCCCAGCAGATGTTAACATAAAGCTAAAGACCAGTGAAAAACAGAATAACTGAATAACTACGCTGAACTGTTGAGAAATCTTCAGTTACTCTACCCAGATTCCAATTTCAGGTTTATACCTGTAGTTATTCATTCCTGGATATGGAACACACTGCCTAAATACCAATCTTGAAAAATTAGACTTCTCAAGACCAGAAAGAACAAAGCTAATTTTAAAATTACAGGTCCAATCCATCACTGGAACCGTAAAAATCTGGAAACCTTCCAGAAATTTGTCATTTAAATATATATTAGCATGTCTAGATATGCAACTATATGCATAAGAATACATACATAAAACAAAATATACAAATCTTCACCTATACATACATATATACATACATACATACATACATACATGCATAAATACATACATACATACATACATACATACATACATACATACATACATACATACATACATACATACATACATACATACATACAAACATACATACATACATGCATAAATACATACGTACATACAAAAATAACCTGTTGTTGATGTTGAAATTCCAATGAAGGAGCCTTGGATCTAGGTTAGAAACCGGCTCTTTCTCTGTTGGCAAGTATTTTTGAAATAAAACTGAATAATAAGATGCATACACATACATACTTACTTACAAAGACACATACACACAAATACACACATATGCATACGTACTTTCAATCATGTACACACACACACACACACACACACACACACACACACACATATTAGGTTGGTGGAAAGGTAATGGCTGATTCTCTTAAAGCAAGTCTACTCATTATAAACCTATATATCACTTCAACCAATGCCTGTGTTCGTTTCAGTGCCGAACCAAGAGAATAAATTTATAAAATATATAAAGAACATTAAGAGATAGTGGCTGCAAGCTTAAAATCATATAAGTAAAATTAAGAGATATGTTTCAGGATTATATAAAAGAAGGGCGCTAATAAGCACCAGCTTTGCTAAAAATAGGAATCAAAAATACTCCGAAGACACAAAAGTAAGCATTAGATTTTCACAGGTATGGTTGGAAAAAAAAAAACTAAGTGAATAACGATGTTAATATATATACATGTGTTTTTGTAATAGGGTGCAGCATTTTGAAATGCTGTCTCATCCGAAGAAATCGATGATATTCTCCTACCTATATTATCGAGTAGTTCCTAAGAAAAACTGGTGGATGATTAAACCGTAAGCCCATCCTTTGGAAAAGAAAGAGTTAGATCCTTCCTAAGCTTATCTAATTCATGGCCGTTTAAATTATGGGTGACTATAAGGCCGTCATCCCTGCATAATCCTGTGTCTATAAAGGGGAATTCTAGATTTAGATGGTTAAAAATATATGAGCACACATAACTCAGCCCCGTCATATGGCCCCATCGGTTCATCGAAAAGAGAATCTTCACTCTTTTTGGGCCAGGTAGAATTCTCGTGAAAAAGAAGGGATTTCCTCGTATGTATGATATCTATTTCCGAGTCATCCATGGTGACATATTGTTTGGCGAAGTCTAATGCTTTTAGAAGCAAAGGTCTGGATATTGACGGGTAAAAGTCAATAATATCTGCAGTTATACTTATGGCATAAGTTGCAGTTATGTTTATGGCTAATCCCTTTAAACCAATCTATTACTGACTTGCTATTTTTCGAAATCCGTAAACTTAATTCACCATCTAACTTAGTTAAAATACGATCTAAAATATATTTGCTAATAATACATATTTCAGTTTTAGCAGGATTAATCAATCTACATTTAGGGTTTCTATCAAAATTAGCTTTATGGTCTTATAGGGTGATAAAAGGGTGGCGTGGGGGGGTATTTTATCCTATCACTAATTTTAAGATTGTTAGCTATTCTTCTTGCCCCCAAATTCATCCTTGAATAAATTGGCGTTGTCTTTTTTGTAGGTATATGTGATGCTATTCAAAATTAGGCGCTTATAAACGTCCTTATCAATTTTAATGTATTAATTGATTTATATTTTGTATAGAATTATTTACCAGATGTATTTAAAATCTGTGCTTCTATTCAAGGTTTTCTTCGATTTTACAAGAGGAATTTATACTGAATTTATTTTGTTCATTGCATGACTGTTAGTTGAAAGAACCAATGAAACAAAGCCATTTTCAAAGGTGTATCCTTTATACTAGTTTTATATTTGATTATATCGTCATTTCTGTTCCATTGTAACAAAACTACCCGACGAACGGGAACGTGAAACTCTGAGTAACAGTTTTGGTGATATTTCTGCCGCTTTTAATAAAGTGTATATATATATATATATATATATACATATATATATACATATATATATATATATACATATATATATATGTGTGTGTGTGTGTGTGTGTATTCATATATACTGTATATGAATACGCCCGTATTTGATTACATGGAACTGCTTCGTAGACAATATAAGTGAATACACATATCTGCCTATATACAAATAATACACAAGCGAGCACACACACACACTCTTATATATGTATGTATATATATATACATACATATATATATATATATATATATATATATATATATATATATATATATATATATATATATATATATATATATATATATATATATACGTATGAATGTATATATATACACGATGTACCTATAATATTATTGTAGTATTACTCAATTTCTGCAGTAATTATTTTTTTCTCTCATGTTTCAAAATGGCATCCTCAAGTAATATTATATCGAATACCTTTAGTCCACACTAATTCCTTTTTCTTACTAAAGCCCCTTTGTATTCTAGGATAGACCTAGAAGTTCCATTAAAAAATAGATTACATACATTATGAAAATTGAATTACAGGAAGATTTAATCAAATCAACCGTCTCTCAATGAAAATTTCTAAACTATGCTAAGCCATTGGAAGTGTGGATGAAAATATCCATCTTCACAATTGACTTTCAGGTCGTATACCTTTAGGGAAGCGATAAAGCGTGGTGGAGTTTATATAATTAGATAGTATAAAAGGTTTAGCAGTGATAAATAAAAATAAGGGGAGAAACAACATAGGGTTAATGGTAAGCCGTTTTGAGATGGTCTAGGAGATGAGTAGATAGGCGCAGTGATAGATAAGTAGATGCGAATACATGGCACAAATATATATCAAATATTTCTGTGTATGCATGTGTGTGAGTGTGTGAATGTGTGTGTGTGTATGTGTTTGTGTGTGTGTGTGTGTATGTGTGTGTGTGGAATACATCATTCAACCACGGTAGTGGTTCAATATATTCTTAAGTCCACCATTTCGTCAATCGCAGCAGCTTCTAAGCTTCACCACTAATTCAGTTCTCTACTAAATTGCAAACTATTAACAGCTTTAAAGAAGACACCTCCTCGGCTACACTTTGGCATAAATAGTTTGAGATTTGGTTCAGTAGAAAAAAAGTTACATCAAAATATGTCTGGTCTAAAGGTGGGCAGTAAGGCACCTATTCATCTTCAGTTAACATAATTTTTTCAAATTTTAAAATAAAAGTATACTTTCCTCAGGCTTAAATGACAGAAAAATGCACGAGAAATTCAGAATCGTTAGCTGCATTGAACAAAAATTAGTAGAAAAAATGGTATGAGGTGAAATGTTATCAAATTTATTATCAGTAAGTGAGGAAGAAAGAAGTAACGCCCGAATTATGTTAAGATAAGAATATATTACTAAAAGGAATGCTTACATGCCTTCGCGGCCAGTGGGCAGAAATGTTAGCGCTCCGGGCGAAATGCTTCGTGGTATTTCGTCTGTCTTTTCGTTCTCAGTTCAAATTCCATCGAGGTCGACTTTGCCTTTGGTATATTATTTATTTTAATTAAGTATTTAATAAAGTTATTTTTAATATGCTGTTGAATTCGGGTAAGTGTAACTTTTATTATTAATTTTCTCTTCCAACTTTACTTAATTTGCTTTCTGCTTTTTTGCTTTTCCTTTTCTTTTTAGTTAATTATTTAATCAGGCTAGTTCATTAATGCGTTATATGCTTCAGATATGTGCATCTAAATTTACTGGGGCAGGAATATAGTCATTTCTGGCTGTGTCTCTATGGGAAAACCTGAAGGCATGTAGTAAGGCTGTCCAGAAAAGGCATTGGTTAAAAGTGCTTATATATTCTAAATTTTCGGCGGAATTTCAACTCAGAACTTAAAAACGGACGAAATGCCGATAGCCATTTTGCCCGGTGTGCTAACGATTCTACATTCTCAGTGGGAAGAGGGTCGAAAGCGTGACTCACATTGTTAATTCTCGTGAAAGTCTTGCGCAGAAAGAGTGCAAGCGTAGACACGACAAGTTTGTCAAAAACCTCCACTGGCTACTATGCTTTAATATTGTATATGAGGTTGCGGGTGCTTGATACCAACATACACCGGAAAAGCATTAAATCATAGTAGTAATAACATCAAGAAGTGGAAGAAGAGCAACAGCAATAACAATGATAATCCTTTCTACTAAAAGCACAAGGCCTGAAATTTCGGGGATATTTTCATGCAACACTTTTGAAACGCCAGCGAAATTTCGGTGCCAGTTAATCACTAAAGGAATTTTGTCATCTATTGTGTTGTGTTTGCTAAAATTATGCGTGAACGTTTGACTATCTTTGCTAATTTTAGCTATTTCATTTGCTATTTCCTTTAATTGTGATTCGCTGTAACTGCGTTTGACATAATGATGAACAAAAGCTTTTGCATGTTTCTTGTAATCCTCTATGTCAGTACAAATTCGCTTTATCCTGAGAAATTAGGATTTCAGATTTGGCCGAATAATATGATGCGGATGATCAGAGCGGCAGTGGAGGTAAATGTGGGATGACGTGGGCTTGCTGCCTCCAGCAAACTTAACTTTTGTGTCCAAAATTTGAACTCAGAATGTAACGGCAGACGAAATACCGCTAAGCATTTCGCCCAGCTTGCTAACGTTTCTGCCAGCTCACCGTGTTAATAATAATAGTGGCTGATGATAAGTGCATCTCTGATCACGAGCAGAAGTAGCGGGGGGGAGCATCATGGCCATGAGTTGTGAGGAATTCTGTGGGGTTTGGATAATTCACCTTTGGAAACATGGTTATTTTGTTCAACATCCTTTAACAACCCTTATTCAGGGACCTTTTGAGTGGGATCGGCTACGCGACGTGAAGACAATTCTAACTAGACTCCATCTTCAAGGTCATGCGCTGTTTATCTTGATATGAGATCACCATGTCGTGCACATATGGTTGTGATGCATGTGCCTTGTGTACCCTTATTAGACGTGTAGTCATTATGGGTTTACTAGGTTTCGTATAATTTACCCGTGTCACCTTGATAGCATGCACTGTTCTCTCACTCACTACTACTACTACTACTACTACTACTACTACTACTACTACTACTACTACCACCACCACCACCACCACCACTACTACTACTACTACTACTACTACTACTACTACTACTACTTCTACTACTACTACTACTACTACTACTACTACTACTACTACTGCTGCTGCTGCTGCTGTTGCTGCTGCTGCTACTACTACTACTACTACTACTACTACTACTACTACTACTACTACTAATAATAATAATAATTATAATAATAATAATAATGGAGAAAACCCTGTAAAAAATCATCCTCATTCTTTGCAATAACGACAATTTCAAACAAAAATACTGGCATGAACGGGAAGACTCAGCAGATCTACTGCGCCAGGCTGGAGCCCCTCAGAGGGCAATGAAGTGGGAGACCAGATTCCACCCAATCGTAGTCTGTTTGCTGGTCAAAATATGCAACATGCTCGCAAATGCTATTGGTCTGTTGATATGAACAAAACGGCAATCCCGTGCCATGAACAAGCCCTGCTAGACAAGAACAATGGCAAAGGTAAAGCTGTCGGAAAAAAAAGATCATTAGGACTTTGGAACCAGCTGGGTATGATCTAGATTACTGAAAATGGACTCATGAAGCAGATAAGAATAATTCGGAATAGAGGCTTTCTTAATGAAGCCCAGATTCAGAAATCAGGAACAGCCTCCGTAGAGGTTAACCTCGAGGGTAATAATGTTAGATGGAAATTAGCAAAGTTGCAGTAGAAGAGAGGCCGGCCAATAAATAGTGTAGAAAACACTGTATTGCAGGATATGACTGACGAATTGAGAAACATCAGGATAAGATTCGAGGATATAATAGTTACAAGAACAGAGACCAAGTCGGTGAATTTGAGAAGCTTCGACCGTAACAATGTGAGACGCGCGACCCAAAAAGTTGATGAGATTCTGAAATACATTCTGACAGAAGATCCAACAGAAACAAGGAGCTTAATCAGATCCGCTTTAATTTTAGTAGGTGAACTGCTTGGGAAGGAAGAGAGGAAATCAGACGGACAGAGGGAGCCATGGCGGAAATGGAGAATTAAAGGCGATGTTCCACCGTGAAACCAACAGCTTAAAAGACGAAAAAGCATTATGGAGGTGGCTCAGCAAGGGTGACATAAAAAAAGAAGACTGAAAGCCTAATCAACGCTGCTCAGGAACAAGCATTGAATACCAATATAGTGAAATGGGATATAAACCACATGAGTGAAACGAACCTCTGCAGAACGTGTGGGAAGAGAGTCGAAGACATGATTAACATTGTTAGTGCTTGTGAAAGTCTTGTGCAGAAAGAGTATAAGAGCAGACACGATAAGGTAGCCCAAAACATTTACTGGCTGCTATGCCAGAAGTATGGATACGAGGTAACGGGTGCTTGGTAGCAACATGCACTGGAAAAAAAAATCCTCTGGGACTTTGACT
>NC_043004.1:54454019-54476519 GCF_006345805.1 Octopus sinensis | reverse complement strand
ACGTAACGTATGTATGTGTGTGTGAATGTATGCGTGTGTGTGTGGGGGGGGTTGGAGTTGTGTGGGCGTAAGGTACATGCGCGTGCTTGTGTGCGTGTGTGCGCTTACGTGCGTGTATTTGTGCGTCTCAGCTAGGTGTTTATAGGTGTGTGCGTATCTGTATGAGTATTGTCCTTGTGTGTGAGCACGGGCATGTGTGTGTGTGCGCGTGGGTGTGTGTATAGGTGTGTGGGTGGGTGTATAGGTGTGTGGGTGGGTGTATAGGTGTGGAAGTATGTGTGCGTACATGTGCATGTACGTTGTGTGTGTGTGGTGTGTTGGGAGTAGGTGTGTTCGTGGGTACGTGAGTATGTGTGTGACTGCATAAGGACAATTATAAAAAATAAAAAATAAAAAATATAAAATAAAAAATAAAAAATATAAAATAAAAAATAAAAAATAATAAATAAAAAATTAAAGATGCTAGTGGGGAGAAGCGGAGCGCAGTCACTAAGAGGAGGAGGCTGTGTTGAGTCCGTGTGGGGTTAGAGTCTGTAGAAGGAATATGAGCCGTTGCTCCAAGTGAAGCCTAGATTGTGGAGAGCCGTTGTGTGGGGCAAGACCAAACACCGAGATGTCCTCGGGGGAATGGCTGGCCGAGCGGAAGTGACGTGCGACGGGAGAATTGGACCGTAGACGAACATCCCTCAGATGTTCGGCGAATCGGTCTGACAACCGGCGTCCCGTCTTTCCTATATACAGCATTCAGCAGAGGTTGCATTTAATGCAGTATATGAGTCCAGACGAGGTGCACGTAAAAGAATGTCTGATACGTACAGTTCGCTGGTTGGAACCGGTGACAGCAGTGGTGTTGGTGATGAAGGGGCAGGTGTTGCAGCGGGATCTGGAGCACGGGAAGGATCCGAGTGGGGCCGAGGGGAAGAAGGGAGGGTGCTACGGACCAGGAGGTCGCGTAGATTCCGGGCTCGTTTGAAGGAGGACAGGGGTGGGTTGGGGAAAATGGGGTGGGTCGTGGAATCGAGCTGGAGACGACAGAAGGCACGAAGTATCTTCCGACGATGGGGTAGAGTGGAGGGGGTGGAAAAGGAGGGGAAAAGGGGTGCGTTTGGGGGTGAGTGAGTGGAAGGAGAAAGGGCGAGGCGTTCAAGACCGGGGTAGGTGGGTATCCTCGAAGCCTGAACAGGCGGGCCAGGTATTGAGACTGGGTTTCGAAATCCTGGTCGCGGCTGCACAAGCGTCGGAGGCGGAGGAACTGGGAGTAGGGGATGGCCCGTTTGGTGTGGAAGGGATGGGAGGAGGAGAAGTTGAGATAGATGTGGGAATCCGTGGGTTTGAAGAAGGCGGAGGTGGTGAGAGAGTGGGAGGGGTGGTCGATGCTGAGTGAGATATCAAGGAAGTTAACGGAAGTATTGGATATGGTGGAAGTGAATTGTAGAGAGGGGTGGAAGTGAATTGTAAAGAGGGGTGGAAGTTAGAGAGGAAAGAGATGAAGTGGCAGAGTTGTTCGCGGGAAAGGGATGTGGCGCCTATACAGTCGTCTATGTAACGACCGTATTGTTCTGGGGTCGGCCCGGAGAATTGGGAGAATACTTGGGCCTCAATGTAGCCAACAAAGAGATTGGCGAAATTGGGGCCCATTCTCGTTCCCATCGCGACCCCAGACCGCTGTTGGTACGTTTCCCCGGCGGACGTGAAACAGTTTAGGACGAGCTCTGCCAGGCGGAGAAGGGTGGGGGTGCTAGGGGTGTGGTCAGGACAACGTTCGAGGTAGTGTTGGAGAGCTAGGAGACCGTCGTTGTGGGGAATTACCGTATACAGGGATTGATGTCAAGTGTGAAGAGGAGGTGTGAGGGGCTGGAAGGGAAGGAAAAGGAATTGAAGAGACGGAAGGCGTGGTTGGTATCATGTATGTGGGAAGAGAGGGCTTTGACTAAGGGGGACAGGATGCGGTCGAGGTATAGCGAAATGTGTTCAGTTGAGCAATTACAGGCGGAAACGATGGGGCGGCCAGGGTTATTGGGCTTATGAATTTTGGGAAGGAAATAGATGGTGGAGGTGCGGGGTGTGCAGACGATGAGGTTGGTGGCGGGGAGGAGAGCAGAAGAGGAGATAAGTTCGCGGATGGTGGAGGACACTCGCTGTTGGTAGGAAGAGGTGGGATCAGAGGGGAGGAGGCGATAGAAGAGGGGATTTTGAAGCTGGCTGAGCGCTTCCTCCCTGTAGAGATCCACACCACCACTGCTCCGCCTTTGTCCGCCGGTTTGATGACAATGTCATTGCGGCGACGGAGGTGGCGAAGGGCAACCAATTCAGCCTGTGTGAGGTTGTCTCGGAGAGGTCTTTTTTTAAAGTTAAACCGGTTTACCAACACGTTGCAGTCGTTCACAAACGAATCTAGGCTACTGAATTGGCCCGGTGGCGGCGTCCAGTTGGATGGGCGGCGCCCCAGCTCCAAAAAGCAATCCTGATTGTCGTGACGCCGCGGAGACGCGTGGAAGAAGGCGCAAAGTTTGAGGCGCCGCAGGAACTGGTTGACGTCCGTCCGAGTCTCGAATTCGTCACAGTGGCGCGTGAGAGGCGTGAAGCGGAGTCCCTTACTGAGGAGAGAGCGCTTGGCAGCGGAGAGGGGAAGATTGATGGGTATAGTGACAACAGTGCGAGGAAGCAGGGTGGTGGGATGAGTGGGGTCAGGAAGAGGGGGTGCAGAGGTGTGGGGAGGAGATTTGGGGTGGTTGGGTGAAGATGGGGTAGGCGTAGAAAGGTCAGGGTGGGGTGTGTGTTGGTCCGTGGAGGGGGAAGGGGGAGGGGTGGAGAGAGTCGGGGGAGCTGGAGCGGAGGATGTGGAGGAGAGGGTAGGGGAATGAGGTGAAGGGTTGAGAAGGTGGTGGAGTTTTTTGTTTTTTGTGTGTGTGAGGAAATTGTGAAGCTGGTGGTTGAGATTAAGAATGAAGCGGAGAATAGGTTGGGTGAAGAGTGGAGGGCAGAGGGAGGAGAGAAGGAGGTAAGCCTGGGGAAGTTGGTGGTCAAAGGAGTGAAGGAGAGAGCGGGTGGAACGGATGGTAGCACGGATGAGGAGGCGGGAAGTGCGGGCGAGGGTGGGTTCGATGAAGGGGGAGGAATAGGGGGTGGCGTGGAACTTCAAGAGGAAGCCACGGGGTGTGACGTGATAGCGGAGGCAACGGCTGAGGAAGGAGAGATGGCTAGAGTGGCGAGTTTTTTTAAAAAGCAACTGA
Source organism: Octopus sinensis (assembly GCF_006345805.1). NCBI lineage: Eukaryota > Metazoa > Mollusca > Cephalopoda > Octopoda > Octopodidae > Octopus > Octopus sinensis. Next base: position 54,473,286 of record NC_043004.1, on the reverse strand, counting down.
GAAAGTTTTTTTGCGGGTTGTAAGCATTGGGGGGGGGGGAAGCGAGAAAGCGGCTAAGAAGGGATTGAAGGTGTTGGACGAACGAGTGCAAGTCAGGCATGTTGGGAAGTGGTGAATGTGTATGTAGGTGTAAGTGGTGGTGACACAAGTGGAAGAATGGAGGTGGAAGAAGAAAGGTAAAGAAGGAAAAGTACGGGAAGATAAGTTCAGGAAAAAAGTTCAGGAGAAAGTTATATATATATTATATATATATATATATATATATATATATACACACACATATATGAGTGTGTGTGTGTGTGTGTATTTTGTGCGTGTAACTTTGCATGCTAAGCTATGTGTCAGCTATGTGCGTTTGTATATATGTTTATAATTGATTGAATACCTACATACGTGTACTCCCGTGTATGTTATGTTTTATCATAGGCATCTCTGTTTTTAAAAAAATCGCAGAAAAATGGTCTGAATTGCGTGCATTTTCCGTTCAACTAAAAACCACTCGAAAAACGGTAACACTAAGATGAATGTATCACATTGATAACGTTGATAATGGTGAAGACGGATTTTATAAAATAGATAAGTAACACAATAAAAGAAAGACATAAATTGCAAGTAGAAATAAGAAAACATAATTATACCAAAAATATTAAATATCCCATTCCACACACATACATATGAAAAAAATTAAATGGTTTTATAAATTATTTAGAGAATATGAAAGAGATTAATATTTCAAGAGAAATTCATGAAAAATGGAATACAAAAATCTTTCAGTGAGTTTTAATTCAGGTTTGTGATTCCCAAGATGATTAACTGAATAGAACAAGATTATTAAACTGATATACATACATGGATACATACATGCATACATACATACATACATATATATATATATATATTATATATATATATTATATATATAATATATATATATATATATATATATTATATATATATATATATATATATATATATACATACGTACATACATACATACATAAGTATACACACACACACACACATATATAGTAAATGAAAGATGAAAGATGGAAGATAGAACATAGGATAATTTCTATTATTAATCACGACAATTGTTTCGACACATCTAGCATCGATCCCTCACGAGTGGGATACTTAACAACTGGTTCAGGAGCATCACGCGGTTCAGATGTGCCTCAAATGGTGATAAATAGATACAACGCGTTAAAATAAAAGTTCTGCAATGTATCTTCTCATTTCGTAGAAAGAAAAGCAGCAAGATTAAGGAAATATCTTCATTTATATAAAAGATCAAATATATATATATATATGTGTGTATGCCTGTGTGTATGTGTGTGTGTGTCTGTGTGTATGTATCTCTATGTATAAAAGGCAGGATGTGTGTGTGTATGTGTGTGTGTGTACATGAATATAATTTATGCACTTCCTCAAATTAGCTCACATGTCGCTCCAATTTTGGGAGCACATTCATCATGACTCTAACTGTATTTTCGTTAAATATATATATATATATATACATACATACATACATACATACATACATACATACATACATACATACACACATAAATACACACACATACATACAATTATACACATGTATACTCATGAATACGCACATATACATATGAGTGTATGTGTGTGATTGTGTGTGAGTAAGTATGCGTATACACTGACCAAGCTATGATACATCTGTAATAGTTTAATAAGGAATTGTGAAAAATGTTTTCACAAAACTTTAAAAACGAGCACAGGAAGAAAAACTCGACTGGGGGAGGCTGCGTCTTCTCCGTGACTGAGAGATTCGCCTCCCCTCCCTCATCCCCAAGATCCTTCGGTGAGCACCCATTATTGCTATCCTTCTTCCTTTTGCGGCTCTTCTTTGGGGAGTCCCCCGTCTTTTCGGCCGCATTCATTCCCTCCTCTACAGAGGCCTCCGTCAACCGCTCCGGAACTTTTGCTTTGCCCTTGAGAACAGTTCTTTTTTATATGGCCAGGCTTCAAGCACCGATGACACTTGGGTGGGGGCGTCTCTCAAGAATTACTGGATACTTAGACCCGGCCATTTTCAAAAAGTCTGGAAATACCAGACTTTTGGCTGACTGGGTTTATAGGGTCAAAAGCTGTTTTGACCCCTCCCAGTCAGCCACAGGCAGAATATTTACACTGAGGAGCTTGGTGCTACTGTCACCCCTACCCCGGCGGATAATATCTCCTATACACTGGCGCTCAACTCCGGGTTGCAAGCTGCGAACCCAAGCCCTCGTCAAACTCTTCCCACAATAAATGGGAAGAAACAAAATTTCATTGCCCTCCAGGGGTTGACTTTCAAATTCACAGGCCACTTCTAGGGAGTCAAAACAGCAACCACACGGTTGTGTATTTGAACCCCCGAGTAATAAACTTAATCACTGGCTTAAATTCTGCCAGCTCTCTTTCGATTATATCCTTTCTGAAAACGGCAATGGCGTCGAAGGTCCTAGGGTAGGTCTTCGAAACCACCGTCTTACTTTCAAGTTCTTTTAACCATTTTGTGGTGTAATTTCCCACCCCACCAACTTTTTATTGTTATTTGCCATGTTTTTTAAAAGAATCCAAACATACAGTTCTTAAAATATAAAATAATTAAAGAAAAATTAAATAATTAAAGAACGAGAAAAAAGTCCAAACAAAAGGAAGGAGAGAGAAAAACATTAACAGTTCAATAAATTTTTTTTAATCAAAGAGAGAAGAAGAGAAAGCAACAGTTCAAAACACAGCAAAGGCCACTTGGTACTCCAGGCCAAAATTTAACACAATTGTAAAACAGTTAAAAAATCATTCCAATTTTCTTCTAGGTACTCCTTAACAGGAACAGCACTATTTTCAAACAAAAATTTTGGCAGGATACGCCCACCAAACCAATAATTTTCACAATTAAGTGAATAATATTTTCACTCAGCCTCAGGCAGACTAGAGTCTAGTGAGAACTTCTTGTTTGTAAAAATAATTTGCGACATACAACAGATCTCCACTAGACACCCAAAATTCTTAACTTACGGCTGAGTTTCAAAAGTCTTCAATTTAAGAAGGCTTTCAAAAACATGTCTTAAATCTTCACTGTCAAACACATGCGCAATGAGGTAAGCAAGCTACTTACCACACAGCCACTCCCGCGCCTATCACAGCCACTGTCTGCGATGAGTAAATTGTCGCCATTTTATATTTTTCTTATTTCATTCATGCGCATTTTTCGTTTTTGATTTTGCCGCCCACACAGTATAGTAGGGTTCGTTGGGCGTTGTCTGTGAGAAAAACTGTACCATGACGCAATTCTCTCTGTCAGAAATTTGGAAACAACAAGCTGTACTTCTTGGTATGTAGTACTTCTAGTGATGGAAACCTTATGCCACCATACATCTTCCCACACGGCCTTTGACTCAAAACAGGCCTACATCAAGTGCCTGAACGAGGTAGTGCTACCCTCGGTTAAGAGGGTGGCAACGAGACTCTGCACAAGGACTATGTCGCACAACAGGACTCTGCACCATGCCATAAAAGCAAGAGAACCCAGCCATGGCTGTCAGACAATTTCTGAGACCACATCCCCCCTAACATCTGGCTACCTAACTCCCCAGACTGTAAAACCCTTGATTATTAAGTATGGGTCGCAGTTGAGTGAGAGACAGCAAAACTCCTTGTAACACTAAACTTGAACTGAAGGCGAGGATTATGGCAGCATTCACCAACTTAAACAAAGAGATTGTCCAGAAGAGTTGGAGCAGATTCCGAAGCCGTCTGGTGATTTTATTGCAAAATTCTAATGTGATATTTGAATAATAGCGAAATGAAATCTGGAGTGTGTGTCTGTGTATTACTTATATTAGAGAGACAGTGTGTGTTTATATTAGAGAACCAGTGTGTGTATGAGAGAGAGAACATTGCAAGCAATGAATGAAATTAACATGAAATGAAAAAAATCGTATAAATAAAATCTCTTTAAAAACTATCTTCCACCGAATATTTGAATTTGTGAACTTGGAATATTCAATATTAAAAGGAAGTTCAGAAAGTAAAATTTGTTGAAAACTTCAATTTATAAAAAAAAATCTTGCTTACTTAGTAAATATTTCTTTCAGTAATTTATCATAGTTTGCAAATAGCAAAAAAAAAACTTGAAATGAAAACATTAAGATAGAGAGTGAGAGGTTTCGCAAATGAAAACGGAATATATCGCCTGCAACGAATCATCATTGATGCTACATTAAATCCGGAAGTTGACATCGAGAAGGCTTTTTAAAGAAGTGAATCGTGTACGTAGGGCAATATTATATATTTTTTTAATGAAAAAATTCAATGAGGTATCTGAAGTTAAATTATTCATGCATCCTAAGTATGGAACCAATTCGCGCAGCCATTTTCGCGGGAAAAGTGAATAGACACACACACACACACACACACACACACACACTCTCACACACACAAACTCTGTCTCTCTATCTCACTTTCTCAGACACCACACCGAAACTGGTTCAATTAGACCCTTTCTCCAACACCAATCTAAGCGTCAAATCCTTCGACTGTATTCTATACAATCATCACGAATATGATCCGAATTATCAGAACTTCTATCATCATCATCATCATCATCATCTTTTAGCGTTTTTTCCTGAGTTGGTTTGCTTATTGTTTTCTATACCGCTAATTTTACTGAATCCAATTGACGAATATGTCAGAAACATCTCCATTGAAGACGAAGTACAAGCAGAAAACTAGAAACATTGTTTCCGCCATTACGAAGATGGATGCTACCTTTAGTGCGTTGTCGATGCACGCTTTTTTCGTTATTATTTTCTTCATTTCGTCACATTTTAGTTGATACTCCTTGGAGAATTTTGTACTCAAGTTTTATATGAATTTTTCGTCAAACAATGTTGAGGTTTTTCCACGATGAATTCTTGTTTATGAAAACTACAACACAGCAAAATATAGAACATACTAACATATAATCTGAAAGAATATTTTCTTTCCCATTCTTTCTACAAATAGCTTTTCTATAAATTCGATTCCTGCTGCCCCTTTGAGGATAATCTTTCATGAAAATATCTTAAAGCAACATTTTGTTGCGATGTACTTACGTACAAATATCAATAGTGTCTTTATACGCATCGATACATATACATATGTATATTACAACATATGCAATATATTGGGGTATAAACTGCGGCAACTAACATAAACACACACATACACACACACACATACACACACATAAATGCACACACATGCGTACACGCACACACGAGCATACACATATCTCTCTCTATCTCTCTAACTGTCTGCCTGTCTGCCCGCCTATCAGTCTGCCTGTCTGTCTATTTATCTACACACACACACACACACACACACACATACACACATATATATATACACATATATATATATATATATTTCTGTATATATATGTATATACGTACGTATATGCGTGTGTATACACTTATGCACTCACGTGTGTGTTTATTTATATGTATGTATATATATATATATATATATATATATATACATATATATATATACATACATATACATATATTCACGTATAAAGTCGTTCATTGACATTCATATATATGTAGAGAAAGATAGATTTAAGTAGATAGATGTTTTGTTATCGAAATAAATATGTGTCAATAGAAAATTATAAAAGATCCATGCATGCAGGTATATAATATCTCCATACACACACCCATATTATAATATATATATATATATATATATATATATATATATATATATATTATATATATATATATATTATATATATATAATACATTATATATATATACACACACATATATATATATATACACTACATATATATATATGCACACAAAACACGTTGCACGTAAAAATGGAGACTCAGCACACATACACTCATTCACACGCACACATATATGTACATACTCATAAAATAATTCCTCTATGTATGTATATGTCTGTGTGCACTGGCATATGTGAATGTGTCAAAATATGAGAGTATTTGTGTTTGTGCGTGCCTTGTGTGTGTGTTTGCTGTATACGTCTAGAAACAAATCGCAGTATTTCAATATCTATTTAAGTAATAACACGTGCGCAGACATACACTTACACACTCTTGCAGATGCACATTGAGACTCACATGTACACGTACACACAAACAGGCACACACAAACACACGCACACACACAACACACACACACACACACCACACACACAGATGCAATACACACTTGCACACACAAATACACACAACATGAACGGTTTTGAAAAATTCTTTTAAAATTACAAGAAAAACATATAGAGAATGTCAATAGAAAATACAGAATCCAAGAAAAAGGCATTACGTAAATTTATATAACGCAATAAGTGTATACAATACACGGAATAGAATGAATAGGATAATGTCTATACATTGGTATTTTCATAAATTGAAGAACTGTCTGCCTGGGCCATGGAGATCGAAATATCAACACCTGCAGGATATAGACTTTCAATGACCATTCCTTTTGGAATGGTCCGTGTAAACTTTGTGTTCTGATTGCTAATTTACGATTATGTCAATATTCAGAAAAGATCAAGATTTGGTAATAAATATGTAGTGAATATGATGATATCTGGAAGCAAAGAGATCGACATGTCTCTATGTTCTGAATGACTGAGAGTAAGTTCTAGCAACTCGAACGCCTATGCACAAAACCCCTTCGTCTAGCTGTTTGGTATGTGGGTACGAAACGCCAGTTTGTTTTAGGTGAAGCTAGCTTTACTAGTATCAACTGGGCTATCAACTCACTCTCTCACACATACATGAATATATATATATATATACATACATATATATATATATATATATATATATATATATATATATATATATATATATATATATATATATATACATACATATTCATGCATGCGCAACTAGCTTCGAGGACCCATATTATCGTTGAATGCTAGAAATGAGGTGCAGATAGACAGCCGGCAACTGATCAAGTGTCGTTCTTTGTGTAACTTGTCCTGCTTTCCATTCTTTTCTCTTATTTTTTTGTGTATTTAAATCGTTTGTTTTTCGTACTCCATGTTGTTTAGAGATGGTGACGTTCTGTGCCCATATATGCACACACCACACACACACACACACACACACACACACAGATGCAATACACACTTGCACACACAAATACACACAACATGAACGGTTTTGAAAAATTCTTTTAAAATTACAAGAAAAACATATAGAGAATGTCAATAGAAAATACAGAATCCAAGAAAAAGGCATTACGTAAATTTATATAACGCAATAAGTGTATACAATACACGGAATAGAATGAATAGGATATAATGTCTATACATTGGTATTTTCATAAATTGAAGAACTGTCTGCCTGGGCCATGGAGATCGAAATATCAACAACTGCAGGATATAGACTTTCAATGACCATTCCTTTTGGAATGGTCCGTGTAAACTTTGTGTTCTGATTGCTAATTTACGATTATGTCAATATTCAGAAAAAGATCAAGATTTGGTAATAAATATGTAGTGAATATGATGATATCTGGAAGCAAAGAGATCGACATGTCTCTATGTTCTGAATGACTGAGGAGTAAGTTCTAGCAACTCGAACGCCTATGCACAAAACCCCTTCGTCTAGCTGTTTGGTATGTGGGTACGAAACGCCAGTTTGTTTTAGGTGAAGCTAGCTTTACTAGTATCAACTGGGCTATCAACTCACTCTCTCACACATACATGAATATATATATATATATACATACATATATATATATATATATATATAATATATATATATATATATATTATATATATATATATTATATATATACATACATATTCATGCATGCGCAACTAGCTTCGAGGACCCATATTATCGTTGAATGCTAGAAATGAGGTGCAGATAGACAGCCGGCAACTGATCAAGTGTCGTTCTTTGTGTAACTTGTCCTGCTTTCCATTCTTTTCTCTTATTTTTTTGTGTATTTAAATCGTTTGTTTTTCGTACTCCATGTTGTTTAGAGATGGTGACGTTCTGTGCCCATATATGCACACACACACACACACACACACACACACACATATATATATATATGTTTGTGTGTGTGTGTGTGCATATATGTATATATATATATATATATATATAAATACATACACACCCACATACACACACACTCGTACGCACGCGTGTTCGTCGGTGTGTGTATGAAAGGATAGACAGACAGGCAGATACATATGTCTATACAAACATGTAAAACCATATGTATGTACATATATGTACATACATATAGGTATATACGTATAGGTGCGGCTGTGTGGTAAGATGTTTGCTTCTCAAACGCATGGTTCAGTCCCACATAGAACACCAAGCTACACTACACAAAATCATTGCATTGCGCTTTGTTTCCCCTTGTACAATACCGCAACACTCGTTATACATGGCATTAAACTTGTTCGTATTCATTCAATTTGCTAGAAGTAGAAGCCTATACTCTCTTATTTCACAGCTAACTGCCTTAGAAACGGGAACAACATTTTAGATAATGTAGTTTATAGGAACACCTAGGAAGTCGGGATGGTTAAGAATGGGATGTCTTCAATCATAGGTTTGTTCGATCAGGTCTTGTTCAATCAGGAATCAAGTAACTCTGTCGCCACCATATTGCCATCACCAAAACTACACCCACATTAAAAGCAGCACCAGCACAAGAACTGTCACCACCACCAATAATACGACTAGTACTACACCTGAGACACTGCCATCAACAACAGCAGCAATAATAACACTTCAACCATTAAAGTGCTTTAAATTTTGGCAGAAGGCTAGAAATTTCGGTGAAGGGTAGTTATTTTATCGATAATAATAATTTCAAATTTTTCCACAAGGGCAGTAATTTTTTGGGGTGGGTGGGGTGGGGTGGAGCAAGAGTTGATTACTTCGACCCCAGTGTTCAACTTGTACTTCTTTTATCTATTCTGGAAGGATGAAAGGTGAAGACGACGATCTCGGCGGAATTTGAACTCAGAACATAAAGACGCGCAAATTGACTCCGGCACGTTAACTATTTTGCCAGCTGTCTGTCACACCACAACCACCAATATTACCACTACTACCATCACATGACTACCACCACTACCGACAATCATCAACAACAACTACATCAATGCAAAACTACTGCAGCCACACCCCCACTCCTCACCACCATTCCCACACCCCTACCACCATCGCCAACAACAGCAACATCGACAATACATCTTTCATGAATACAATATCACCACCGCCATTACCAACATCAACACTGCTACTACTCCAGCCAACAAACCACCACCATCACCACCACCACCACCACCACCACCACCACCACCTCCTCCCCCTCTCCTTCCTCCTCCTCTCCCTCCTCCTCGTCCTTTTCCACCCCGACAGTGGCAACAACCTACACATTGCAGCCCTCATAGTCAACATTAGCGACAAGGTCAAACTGTATAACAACATCACAGAATAACAATGTATGATTGTATGGCCAGCATAAATAATAATGGACTGGGCTACAACAACAACAACAACAACAACAAGAATAACAACAACAACTATAACAACAACAACAGCAGCTGTAGCAGCATCGACAACAAGTTCAAGAACAACATCAGTAACGGTAAAAATAAAAAAACCAAGAACAATAACATCAGTCAAAAAAATGCTATTACTTCGACTACAAAACTTTTCTGTTCCTTTTAGCATATTTTCACCACTACCGTCGCCGCTATCACCTCCTACATAACAACAACGGCTACCACTACCATAGTTTGTACATTAACTTCTAACTACAGCTTCCCTGTTTGTCCAGAGAGCAAGAGACAGAGAAGAGAGACACAGAAAGAAAGGTGAGAGAGATAGAGAGAGTCATGAAGAAAGATAGAGGAAGAGAAGGAGAATGAAGAAGAGAGAATGCGAGAGAGGTTGATGGAGTACAATAAACAATAGGTTCTGAATCCATCCTGTGATTATGTTGACAAGAGAAAATCGCTCTTCCAAATTAGAGATTCATAAAGTTTATAGTCGTTCTTTTGTCACCATCTAATTGCAATTAGCTCCAAATTGTTTCCCTCTATTCAAGCTATTTGCTTTAACCATGAGTTAGCCCTGTACCGTACATTAAGTCTGCATAGTTTAGCATCTAAAGAAAACCGCTCTCTATCATTCTACTCCCTCTCATCTTCTCTCGCTCCCTCTCTTTTTTGCTGGCCTTCCTAATGGACATTCTGTAGGGTTTTTAATGCTTTTTATTGGAAGTAGCGATCGTAAATAAATCAAATAAAAAGAAAATATAAATAAAAACAAAATTTTAAATCAAATAAAGCCAAGCGAAATCAATCGATACTATAGATCAATACCATAAATCGTTTTGTAATCTAACGCTATAATTCTTCCTACACCACTCCTTACTGATTACTTGGGTGAGAGGAGATCTGATAAAGACACAGAATAAACAAGGTCCCTGGTTCTAGTTTCAATAACGGCCACACAAAACAACTCTCATGAAACCTCAGATAATCTGATAGCAAATGCGTATAACACTGTGAATCCGCAAGCCCTGTCCATTGTCCACTGTCCACTGTCCCTGTAAGCACTTTCTATTTAAATATTAAGAGGTACCGATAGTTAGTACTGTATATCTATTTGTAAATTTATTACCAGAATAAAGCAAAGTTTGACAAACTAGCAATTAGTGTACTGATAACGCACACTACATCTAGCATTAAAATGATGTTGGAGATGAGATAAAGAACCGCTATAACTAAATGAAGTAGCCTGGTGCGTTTAATAGGAATAGTCGTAAATAGGTACCGCATATATGCTCTGTCTAACTATGAGGTATAGAAACACTCCCATTAGTAGGTACTTTACGAATAACTGTAAAGATACAGCACAAATAAAAACAGAATGTGATGTTATAAACTATATACTAATGAGTTGGTCAGTCCTAGCAAAGGCACATCCACATCATAGAAACAAATGAATCTCGGAAATATTATCGAATAATGGGATCATGACAATCTTGTTTCCTTCAAACGAAAGAACAAGGAGAATAACTCCGCTTGTAGGCGCATATGGAAGCACTCCGTCGGTTACGACGACGAGGGTTCCGGTTGATCCGATCAACGGAACAGCCTGCTCGTGAAATTAACGTGTAAGTGACTGAGCATTCCACAGACACGTGTACCCTTAACGTAGTTCTCGGGGATATTCAGCGTGACACAGAGAGTGACAAGGCCGGCCCTTTGAAATACAGGTACAACAGAAACAGGAAGTAAGAATGAGAGAAAGTTGTGGTGAAAGAGTACAGCAGGGATCACCACCATCCCTGCCGGAGCCTCATGGAGCTTTAGGTGTTTTCGCTCAATAAACACTCACAACGCCCGGTCTGGGAATCGAAACCGCGATCCTACGACTGCGAGTCCGCTGCCCTAACCACTGGGCCATTGCGCCTCCACGTAGGCGCTTATATATGTATATGTATATGTGGGTTTGCATGCTCGTTTTTCGGGGATTTTTCTACCACCTGACAAGTGATGCTGGTTTGTTAACGTCAGTGTAAGATAGCGGATTGACAAGAGTGACCGATAGAATATCTGTCAGACTTTAAAAAGGTTAAGTAACGCAGCGATTGGATCGAATAAACATTTGAAGGCGGTGCCCCAGTATGACGACTGTCTATGCCGGAACCAAATAAAAGAATTAAAGAATAAAACAATATGAAGAGAATATTCTACCTGACCCTTTCTTAAAAAGTAAACAACATGTCATCACTATGCTCGCAATCGCGCCCAAAACACCAGGTTTTACGCTCACTGACGATCTTTTCTGGAGATCGCACATTTTCAGTAGAAGGAAATTTGCATCACAAAACTAACCTTTTTAGCGTCAGCAAATACTTCACCTTTTACCCCATTCAACTAATTAACCCTTTCCAAAGTTCTTGTGGTACTCACAATAGTAGTTTTACTGCTCCTTCGTATCGTATAGAAGTCCTACACCGCATTTGAAGAAAATCCACTCAGCGGATTTGTATGAAACTGCTCATTAACACAATCCAATCACTGGTTGATATAACTTGCTGTCTCCTCACTCTGCTTTTCCTACAGCAACAGCTTCTTCTCCTCGGATATGGCCCCTCTCATTTTACTTCTACTTAGGCGCTCTCGAGACACTCGTCTCTCATCCTCCTTTTACCAACATTGTGTCAGATTCAGGGACCTCTCCTACATCGCTGCCCACCAAATCACTACGCGATGCCCACCCATATCCGAAGTGACTTAATGCATGGCTGCAAGATCGAAAATTTTCGTTTGGTGAACTCATCTTTCGGCGTGTTGCTCTTCGTGGATTGAACGAAAGCAAGGCTTGTACGAGATCGCATGGGTGGCTGTCGACAAAAGAAGCTGTTCGCTTGCCGTGAGAAATCGTACGCGCTGCGAATTGGTGCCGATCAACGCAGTGTGCTTCTCTTCCGTGGTATTCAGTGGCTAATTGGTCAACATCATCGCGGAGAGAGGCAGTTACTACACATCTCAGTTCTTTCTCCTCTACAGAAACTTGGGCTTCTGGAATTCTACTTCTGTAAACATTTTAAACCCTACAACCATCTCCTTGTAACTAATCGAGACGAACTTTATCCATGTCGAATTGCTTCATTCCGGAGGCCGTGTGAAGGCTAATAAGCAGAGCCATTTGCTCCAGACCAAAAGAAGACAAGCACACACAAATGAATAAAGGATACTCTACACATATTTCGAAGTAGTTATGACACTGATTGTTATTTCTGATATTACTTCGTCGCCAGGACTATAATTAACTTCAATCTTAGAGACTATGACAGCTTACCGTCAAACGACTTGCACATTGAAAACCATCTTACTTTCTTCTTTTCTTCTCCTTTTCGTCATTTTTCTTTTCCTTTTTCTCTTCTTTTTCTCCTTATTACTTTTTTCTGCTGCTTTCTTCTTTTTCTCTTTTTCCCTCTCCCCATTTCTCCCTTTTCCAGCATACGTAATTACAAACCCTTCTTCCCCACCTTCGCCACGGCCTAAAATTCCATCATTCGCGATGCTGGACAATTGAATTCTACACGTTTTTTTTTTCATTCTCTCCCTGTTTATTTCCTCTTATTACTTTCCGTTGAAGAGCGTAGGCTCGAAACATAAAATACTTTTTCATTTTTCCCGAGCGTGAAACTAATACAATTGTTTGTTGTTCATACACCTGTCTTCGTCTTTTGTTTTTCTATAAATTTCAGTTAGAAGAATAAGGCTGATAAAATTTATTATATTGATGATTTGATGTCGTTTAACATATTGAGATTCTGAAGATTTGATGGTGATGAAGCAAGGAATGAAACTATAATGAACAAATTCCAAGTATATGTCCATCTCTGACCTTTAGCTATAGATCTTTAGCTTGAAGATTTTCAGTTTTCTGTTCAATGTTTTGAAATTCTGTCATGTTTTCTGTGTAAGATTTTCATAAAATTGGGGGGAAAACGCAAAATATTTCTAAACAACACGAAAACTGGCAACGTTTCATATTCTTAAATCTACAACTTTAATAATTTTATTGTTTTGTTATTGTTTTGCTTTTGTTTCAAATTAATAAATTTTGATGGAATATCTAACGGAACATGTTAGCAATAATTGGACAGACTCCAATTCAATATCAGCAGCAACAACAAAAACAGCAACAGCAACAATAATAATGATAATAATAACAATAATAAAAACTAATATTAATAAAGGCAAAAACAACTACTACACGCTCAACGATGACAAGTACTACAAAACAAAAGCAAAAACAAGAGCAACAAAATCTGAATAAATGTGGATTTTCTGAAACATCTCAGCATAAGGCTTGAAATTTCAATTATGATATATATATATATATATATATATATATATATATTCAACAACAACAATGGAAACTTCAATTATGTCGATGTTACTTTTCTTGTCGATATTAATAACTAGTAGTAATAATAGTACTAATAATAGTGCTACTGGTGGTTAGTTGAAAACAATGCAAGGAAAAACTAATATAATGTATGAATGAAACAAAAGACTACAAATGGGAAGGGAAAGAAATACAAAACAGCAAAATAGCCACACTATTTACTACACCTACACATACACATACAAAGATATACATATATACACATATATATAAATACTGACATACGCACTTACATGCACTAATGCATACATTCGCCACGTACTGTATATTTACACACACATATACATACATACGTATATATACATACATACATACATGTATATATTATATATACATATATATATACATATATACATACATACTTACATACATATATATATATATATATATATATATATATATATATACCTTCTTATCTTATCTTTCAGTTGTTTCAGTTATATATATATACATGTATACATACATACATACATACATACATACATATATATATATATATATATATATATATGTATATATATACTTTCTTTCTCTTATCTTTCAGTTGTTTCAGTTATTTGACTGCGGCTATGCAAGGGACAGCCTTGAAAAATTTATAGTTGAGTTCTGTTTTTTTTTAGTCTAGTAATTTTTCTATCGGTTATTTTGGCCGAACCGCTAAGTTACAAGGACGCAAACACACAAACATCGCCTATCAAACAGTAGTGGGGTGCTAGATTGGCAGAGGCGCACTGTCGGTTACGGCAAAAACGGTTTCAGTGGAGCCGATGAACGGAACAGCGTACTCGTGAAATTAACGTGCAAGAAGCTGAACATTCCACAGTCACGCATACCTTTAATAAAGTCCTCAGGAAGATTTAGCATAGGGAAGCACTCCGTCGGTTACGACGATGAGGGTTCCGGTTGATCCGAATCAACGGAACAGCCTGCTCGTGAAATTAACGTGTAAGTGGCTGAGCACTCCACAGACACGTGCACCCTTAACGTAGTTCTCAGGGATATTCAGTGTGACACAGAGAGTGACAAGGCCGGCCCCTTGAAATACAGGTACAACAGAAACAGGAAGTAAGAGTGAGAGAAAGTTGTGGTGAAAAAGTACAGCAGGGATCACCACGACCCCCTGCCGGAGGCTCGTGGAGCTCTTTTTATGTGTTTTCGCTCAATAAACACTCACAACGCCCGATCTGGGAATCGAAACCGCGATCCTATGACCGCGAGTCCACTGCCCTAACCACTGGGCCATTGCGCCTCCACTGATTTAGCATAACAGAGAATGTGACAAGCTTGCCTTTTGAATCATAGATACTACTCATTTTTGCTAGCTGAAGGTACTGGATTCACGTAAAAGAAGTGTCTTGCGCAAGGAGAAAACGCATCGCCGTGTACTGAAATCAGGACCATACAATCGTAAGTCGAATTCCACTAAACACTAAGTCACTATTCAGCGACGGATAAACACAGAGTCAAAGACACGCATACACACACATAGATAGATAGAAGAGAGATAGATGCATATATATATATATATATATATATATAGCAATAATAAGTCTCTGCACGAGATGTAAACAGTAACTGCTCGATAACGTAAAGTATACTAGCCATCTCAATATGGCTAACCACTAAAGGTGGGTGTTACTGTAGCTTTTTAGCTACAGGAGATCATCGTCTCCAGCTGGCTTTAGACACACTTTCTGTGCTCTTATGGTATTTGAAAAGGGAGGTCATCCCTCTCTCGTAAACCTAAGTGATACGCACGAACTGCAGTTTCTAGGTATTTGCCTGTCTTTGGCGTACGGCAATAACCGGTTTTCGATGAAATGAGACCTGTTTGCAAATACTTATTTATTGTTTTTTTCAGTAACTTCCGTCACTGATTTTGAAAAACTGTCTGCAAGCAATAATAAATCTCTGAACGAGATGTAAACAGTAACTGCTCGACAACGTAAAGTATAATAGCCATCTCAATATGGCTAACCACTAAGGGTGGGTGTTACTGTAGCTTTATGCCCCAGGAGATCATCGTCTCCAGCTGGCTTTAGGCACACTTTCTGTGCTCTTATGGTATTTGCAAAGGGAGGTCATCCCTCTCTCGTATACATATATATATATATATATATATATATATATATATATACATATATAGATCATCATCATCATCATCATTGTTCGACCGTGGTGGAGACTTTCATAGTCTTTTCATATGGCTAATAATGTGTGCGCGCGCCACTACTACACACATTGAAAAGCATTGTACAACCAAGTACTAAAGAAGATCTTTCCTCCTCCATGAAACAAACCTGTTTCCGCTGGACGTCAACCCAGTATTTCTAAGCTACGGACCGAGTGATTTACTCTGTAAAGTGGCTGGCATGAAGGCGACGAGCTGGCAGAGTCGTTAGCACGCTGGGCGAAATGCGTAGCCGTATTTCGACTGCCGCTACGTTCTGAGTTCAAATTCCGCCGAGTTCAAATTCCGAACTCGGAACGTAAAGAACCGGAGTGCATGTATATATATGCACACACACACACACACACACATATATATATACGTATATATATGTATATATGTGTATATATGCATATTTATGTATTTATCTATTTATCTATCTTTCCATCTATATATCCGTCCATCCATCCATCCATCCATCCATCTGTCTATCTATCTATCTATCTATCTATCTATCTATCTATCTATCTATCTATCTATCTATCTATCTATCTATCTATCTATCTATCAACTCTATCTATTTATCTGTCTGTCTGTAAATATGCATGTGTGTATTTTGTGTATTGTGTGTATATATCATATTTCTTATGATATATGATATATAGAATCGGAACAGAGTGGAAAACATCTTTTCTGACATTCTCAATTCTAATTACACAGCAGTCATTTTGGCTTTCCTCTGTCTGGGATTGTTACAATAAATTATCTCTTCAGGGCAGTGCGTTGATAAAATTATTAAAACTTTGTCTCATTTGATTCTACCAATTATATCCTGACTTCGCTTGTGATTACACGGGCGCTAAGCGCTATAAATCCTTATACTTGGAGAACATTGATGTCACGGAAAACATAGACTTGGTACACAGAGAGAAGTGGCCCGGCCTGCCATGAAAAAGAATCTTGACTAAGCCAGTGCCCTTCCACACACATGTATGAATATGTGTGCCAGTATATATGTATGTATGCATACATTTATGCATGTATGCATGTATGTATGTATGTATGTAGTGTGTATGTATGTATGTATGTATGTATGTATTTTATGTATGTATGTATGTTATGTTTTGTGTATGTATGTATATATATATATATAATATTATATATATATATATATATATATAAAGATATATATTAATATATATATATATATAAATAATATATAAATTATATATAATACGTATTTTACTCTTTTACTTGTTTCAGTCATTTGACTGCGGCCATACGGGAGCAACCGCCTATATACATATAAAAGGGATGACCATTAAGAAAAGATTGTTCTGAAGAAAATTCAGCAAACGCCAGAACATAAGCGAGCAAGAAAAATGGCGTTTGCTGAATTTTATTGAGAACTTTTTTTTCTTAGTGGTCAGACCATATGGGGTCTACCTCTAGCATAATGGGTGTCCACTTAGTAGTCACCCCTCTTATATGTATGTAATATAATTTTTCTGAATTTTCAGATTTTTCAATGAGCTAGGCCACTGGTTTTACATTGATATTAATCAAATTAATATCCAATTTTTCACCCTTATTATTTAAATTATATATATATATATATATATATATATATATATATATCTGTAAATGTAATATGTGACAATTATTCGGTAGCCATGATAAAACTCCGAGTTTCAATTGCCTAGGTGGAAATCCACGCCGCCATCTCTTCAGTTATCCGGCCATCGGAAAAATGCTATGAAAAATGACCGTTATACAAAGGGAAATTACTGTGTGATTGACCGTTATTATGACAAAAGAGCTATTTGAATGACCGCTAAGTGAGGGGAGGGAGTAAAAGTAAGGGGTTAATATATATATATACAAAAAATAAGCAACAAGAATGAATCCGGTAATTTAGTACAATTGTTCCATACTACAACATTTCATTAAAAGCTGTAAATATTACAGCAGATTTAAGCTGCTGAGTAATCTTCAGCTAATTTATATAGGTTTTCTAATAATATAAAAGTTTTTAAATCAATTAATGACATCTTAGGGAAGGTAAATATACAGATAAAGATGTAGATATGAAACTTAGGAACATGAGGTCGTGTGGTTCAGATGCTAACTGAAAAGTTTGTTTATAACTGACTGCTGTAAGAAAATTTCTTTATTTATAAGGATTAGGGTAAGGGCAGGTAAAGAATTTAAGTTAGTTGTAAAAAAGAGGAGGAAGAATCAGGATATGTCACTAGAACAGAAGGTCAATCTATCTATGTGTTGACAAAAAAATTAGGTCAGTGTAGAAAGATCATTAAATTCTTAGGAACATGTGAGGTTGTAGGTCAGCTACTAACTGTCCAAAACCCTACTTGCAACTGAGAGCCATCAGAATTTTTTTAGCTGTAGGAATTTGGGTAAGGGGAGATGATAGAATACTGTAAAAGGGATTAAAGTTAGTTGTAGAAAAAAAGGAAGAATTTAGAATATTTAGAATATTTACAGCTTTTAATGAAATGTCGTAGTATGAAACAATTGTACTAAATTACCGGATTCATTCTTGTTGCTTATTTTTTTATTATAATCACCCCACATAATTTTATGGGTAACACCATACAAAATTCTGGTGCATCTAAATTAAGTACCATATTCATTTGAATCTAAATTGTTGCTGATCTATATATATATATATAATATATAAAATATTATTTGAGACAAAACCACTATTTTGCAAAACAAACAAGGAAAGACTTAATCAATACATAAAATTTAATAATAGTCAAAAAAAACCGCCACTACAATCGTTTTTCTTGTCTTGATCGACAATCTTCAGGTGGACTTCCAATCTAAAAAATCAAAATTTTAAAATATAAAAATAATACTTATAAATAATTAAAGTATAAATGAAAAATATAAGTATATAATCCATATATAACCTATATATAATCCATATCGAAAATATAGACTAATTACCACGAATTCCCTAAAAAAACCATGATAAAACAAAACTCTTAAAAACATATACGATAAAATCTCCCTTGCTAAACTCTATAACAAACCTATAAAGTAAACCC